>NW_026942911.1:0-62380 GCF_024139115.2 Armigeres subalbatus | reverse complement strand
GTCAAAATTTGAGTCACTCTAATGTTCATTGTTCACTTCGAGAATCATTTTAAAAGGGAGCTCATAGATCTATCATTACCCGTATAGACCTTAAGGTCTATACTCCAAGGAATTCTTGGGTTACCTGTAATGAAACACATGTTGAAGGTATGTCTAATTTGATTTATGAATCGCTAGAAAAATTGATATATAGGCTGGAACATATTAGTTTCCGCGTGGAGCTCTGAAAGCCTTAACTCCAGGACATTCTAAACCTAAAACATGTGGCGAGGCGATAACATTAAATTTTTATTTTTTTAAAATTTTCATTGATTGGTTCGATTTTAATTGTAGCAGAACGATATTCAAAACTAGATTAAGGCAAATTTTAAGTTAGCATATAAGTTTTAAACCAGTCTGTTCAGTTAACACTAAAAATGAAGATGAATAAATAAATAAATAAAATAATTCGGGTCCTCGGATTGTTTTAATTATATACATAATTTAAAAGTAATTGAAGATCAATTAGGGAGTTCGTGCTAGTAATGGACTTCGTGCGTACAATGCCCCCCCTGAACAAAAACCAAAAGTTAACGCTGGAATCAACGATTTCTTGCAAATTTCCATTGGATAAAGTTGCTTCACTTATTAGGGTAGTTGTTCCATGCAATTGTTTTGGCTTGGGATATTAAAATTAAGTTTTATTAACTAATTTGTAAAAGTAAATACGTTAGAGGGTCCATTACTAGCACACAAGGGGGGGTCCATAATAGGCAACAGGAATATGTGGAAATAGAACATGTAAAAAATAATACGTATGTAAAAAAACTCTATGTTACGTATTATGGTCCCGGGAGTGGCCATAATGAACAATCTGACTATTTATTTTAGTAGTAAAAATGAATGTTTTAGCATGTTTTATGTACGAAATGCATTATTGATAACTGTTACTTGTCATCTGGTGCTATAGAATAGCAATATGTCATGAGTCTGATTCTAGCGAAGCGATTGAAGTAAATTTCGGTCCTTAAGGGGTCCATTACTAGCACTCACTGCCTAAGTGGTATATAAAAGAGGTTTAAGTGTACATGTTCTTTTCAGCGGCGCAGCCGAAATTTTTCAAATATATAAGGGTTTGAACGGAATTTTTCTTCCAACAAATTGGGGGAAGAGGATGAACTCCCAAAACCACCCCCCGGCTACGGTACTGAAATTTTTCGGCGCTACCAAAATTCCCCGGCGGCGCGGATAAAAAATTGCAGCGGGGTGATGAGTTATCCGATGTCCTTACAAGAACATGTGACATGACAATGCCCAGGAGGACTTTGCCAACTGGCAACCGCAAACCGGTGCACTGGTGGACGAGCACGATAGCTGATCTTTGCACACCTTCTGAGAAATCTCCGGAGATGTTAGCCAGGATCGTTGAAGGTTTGTTTCCGAGCATGACTCATTGGACTGGCTCGCCACGCCGTACGAGTCAGTAAACGTGGTACCGCTAGTAACTAACGATGAGCTAAGCAAGAAAACTAAATAAGGCACCAGGTCCGGATTGTATTCCTAACCTGGTCCTCAAGCACAGGATTTTTACCGCTCCAGATATGTTCAGCAGCTGCCTCCAACGTTGCCTGGACAAAGGAAACTTCCCAGATCGTTGGACATGGCAGAAGTTGGTGCTATTGTCTAAGCCTGGGAAATCCCTGGGAGAGCCTTCGGCATACAGACCAATCTACCTACTCGACACAACTGGTATTAAGTTGTTAGAGAGGGTGATCCTGAAAAGACTGACGGACTATACGGGGTGTACTGGTGGCTTATCAAGCAACCAGTATGGGTTCCGCAAAGGCCGTTCTACCATCGAAGCAATTCGGTCGGTAACGGAAACGGCTAAGATAGCGCGTGGTTTAAATAGGGCAGGTATTAGGTACTGTGCATTGATTACATTAGATGTAAAGAATGCATTTAATAACACTAAGGGCAGCTATAGCTGATTCCCTGCATCGCTTGAGAGTCTCGGATCATCTGTGCAGGATTCTGAAAAGCTATTTTCAGAACAGTGTATTGTTAGTCGACACCGACGGTTATGTGGAATATCATTTATGACGGAGTATTACGTTTAAATCTACCGGCCGGTGGGAAAATAGAAAGCTTTGCGGATGATGTAATGCTAGAGGTCACAGGCGATACTCTCGACGAAGTTGAATTTTTCAAAAGCTTCGTACACGATTAGCAGAGAACTCAACTCAAGGAGGTTGGCATTAGCACATCACAAGACTAAGGTTGTTGTGGTGCATAATCACTATGGGTTGCAACAAACGAGGATAAACGTAGGGACCTGCACAGTTAACTCAGTGAGGTCATTAAAGCATCTGAGCGTTGTGATCGACGATAAGCTCAATTTTACGAGCCACGTTGATTATGTCTGGCAAAGGGCTTCATTAGCGATAAAATGTTTATCGCGAATGATGTCCAACGGATCGGTGGTGCAAAGTCAGGTACGTAGGCTTATAGCGGGTGTAGCATTGTCTATTATCCGATACGGTACCATCATGGTCCAAAGCACTAGAGGCCGGGTGTAATGTTAAGAAATTAACCAGGGTACACCGGATGATGCGTCTGCGGGTTGCAAGCGCATACCGCACCATATCTTATGATGCGATGTGCGTTATTGCTGGGATGATGGCGATAGACATACTTCTGTAGGAAGATGTGGAGTGCTTCAACGACAGGGACTCGTTGTCAGTGCGACGTGTCAAGATAGCAGCTTCGTTGCTCAAATGGCAAAAAGCATGGGACACTGTAATCAAAGTTGGACCCAAAGACTATTTCCGGAAGTATCGAATTGGATTAGTAGGAATCAATGTCAGGTCAACTTTCACCTATCACAGGTGTTGTCTGAACATGGCTGCCTTCAAAAGTTCCTGCATAGATTTGGGTTCGCAGATTCTGCGGAGTGCCCGGAATGTGTAGGTAAGGTAGAATCGGCAGAGCATGTGATGTTTGCATGCCCGAGATTCGATGTTGAACGCAATGCCATGCTGCTTGTCAGCGGCATGGATACAACCCCAGAAAACCTCGTTGAGAGGATGTGTCGGGAAGAGCTAACATGGAATGCGGTGAACACAGCGTCTCAACAGATTATGTCGAAACTACAGCGCTGGTGTCGTGATGCAGTGAACACCATGCTCACCACGACAGGAAAAGCGTCGCGGGTGGGCTGCGGTGACCTCCGTATGTAGATATAGAGGTTATTGCGACTCCCGCACGGTATTTGTTGTCGGGGTGCTTATCTCGCGAGCAGTGTTAGTAAAAACTCAAAATCTCAAATCTCATGGATGATTCAAATTAAGCTTGAGTTGGAACGCACCCAACTCAGCACCTAAAAACTAATGGATGAGTTGAATCAGCTATTTGAATCATCGTGGGTTTTCTTTTGTTCTCCTTCGTTAGAAACAGTGAATTGACGTTTGTCGCATAAAATATTAGACACTCTTTTATGTATAAGCAATAAATTACCCCCAAATTGATTTCAAATGCGTTTTTAACCCAAAATGATTTTTTAGCAAATGAGTTAAATGATGCGTTTTAGCATGAAAAATTCAAGCGTGATGCATTCCTTTAAAATCGCAGACCATTTCGTTCGCAGGGGAGCGCTCGTTGATTGAGATTTATGAGTGATTTTACCAACACTGCTTGCGAGTTTATGATACAGACCGATAGGTTACTATCATAGCTTACGATCGACGGGTGATCCCATCCCAATTAACATTTCAAGTTTTATTCCGCTCTAGGAACGGTTTTCAAGATCGAATTAGCTAACAATAAAACCCACTACTAAAGGATAACCTTCTGGTGACCACTATATGACTAAAATATGGCCAAATGGTCCTCTCTAGATTACCACTATAAGCATGTTATAAGAGTATATAGAAATCCGTTTCAAACCCCTAGCAAAAAAAGAAATTTGGCTGCAGCAGCTGTCAAAAATGTTGCTTTGAAAACAAAACTTTGTAGAAAAGTTATAACAAAATAAATGATGATGAAATCATGATGAGGATGAATTCAAAATAATATTTTTTTCAGGTTTGTTTTCCAAATGAGGTGCGCTTTCGCTGCACACCTCGCCTTCTTGTGCCCGTTGGATCGTTGTCGAGAACCATTTTCACCGGGTTACTGTTCGACATTCTGGCTACGTGCTCGGCCCACCGCAGTCGTCCGATTTTCGCGGTGTGAACGATGGATGGTTCTCCCAGCAGCTCATGCAACTCGTGTTTCATTCGCCTCTTCCACGTACCGTCCGACATCTGCACCTCACCATAGATGGTACGCAGCACTTTCCTTTCGAAAACTCCAAGTGCGCGTTCGTACTCTACGAGCATCGTCCAGGTCTCGTGTCCGTAAAGGACTACCGGTCAATGAGCGTTTTGTAGATTGCCAGTTTGGTACGGCGGCGAACTCTATTCGATCGAAGCGTCTTGCGGAGTCCAAAGTACGTACGATTTCCAGCCACTATGCGTCTCCGAATTTCTCTGCTGGTATCATTTTCGGCAGTCGCCAGTGGACCCAAGTACACAAATTCTTCTACCACCTCGATTTCGTCACCGGCGATACAAACTCGCGGTGGGTGGCTCACATTGTCTTCTCTTGAACCTCTTCATATCATGTGCTTCGTCTTCGACGTGTTGATGACTAGTCCGATACACTTAGTTTCCCTCTTCAGTCTGATGTAGGCTTCCTCCATCTTCTCAAAGTTACGTGCCATAATATCTATGTCGTCGGCGAAGCCAATACTTTACCATATTCTAGTTAAATAATTAAAATTGAAATGCTTTATGATAAAATACCGCGCCTGTCCAGCGGTGTAACCGATCTTTGCCAATATCTACGATACTCCAAACAGTTATTGAACTCCAAACTATCCTTGAGCTCAGATCTTAATATTCAAATCGATCAATATGAAGATCTTCGATCCTCACTAGTTTTATAAGTTGGAATAGCTCCTAGTACCTCGTAATACCATTACAGATGCACCACATATTTTTTTCGTTATCTACGATACTCCAAACAGTCCTTGAGTACAGATATTAATATTTAAAACGATCAACATGGAGATCTTCGATGTATCAACTATTGTTATGAGTTGGAATAGCTCCACGGGATTTCGTTACATCGTTATTGACACATAACAGAATTCGTTGAACATCTACGACACTCCAAACAGTCCATGAGTACAGATCTTAATATTAAAATCGATCAACATCCCATCCCCCGACATCCCATCTATTTTTATGAGTTAATATAACTCCACGGGACTTCGTTACACCATTATAGACACATTATAGAATTCATTGAACATGTACGACAATCCCAACTGTCCATGAGTTCAATTCTTTATATTTAAATCGATCAACAAGAAGATGTGCGATCTCACATGAATTTACAGTAAAAATTTGTATAGTGAAGGATATCTAGGGAAGATCCATATAGTACGTCATGCAAAACCATTACCATTTTCAGCACCCCTCTCCCCCGTCGCCACACTTCTTGTAATGAACCACTAGTTTTTTTTATTAATCATCACGCTCCCCTCGTCCCAGTAAGAATGTGACGTACTTTGTGAATAACCTTACAAAAATTTCATCAAAAATGATAGTATTTTTCGAAAAAAAAAACAATTACCAGTTATCTAAATATTTTTTTGATGAAGAAGATTATTATTGAGAAACTTAACTCAACTCATGGGGTTTTTGCAGCTAACACATAAGCTTGGTAGCCTCTGTTGGTCTTGTAGGCCCTCAAGATCTGAATTCAAGAATGATTTGGAGTACCGTAGATATTCTGGAAATATTGTATTTTCTACATACTGGTGTAATGATGTCCCATGGGGAGGAGATGCTCCAACTAACACACAAGCTCAGGACAAAAGCTCGGGAGCATATGAATCACTCTGTTGATCTTGTAGACCTCCAAGATCTGAACTCAGAAATGGTTTACGCACATATTCTGGGAGTTTTGATTTTTTTATATACTGATGTAATGATGTCCCATGGAGATCCTACAACTAACACACAAACTCACACAAGCATAAACCTATCAACCACTCTGTTGGCCTCCAAGATCTGAACTCAAGAATTGTTTAGAGGTTTGCAGATATTCTGGAAAATGTTGTATTTTGTATATACTGGTATAATGATGTCCCATGGTGTATCCCCAACTAACACACAAGCTCGAGAGCATATTAATTACTATGTTGTTCTTAACGACCTTTAATATCTGAACTCAAGAATGATTAGGAGTATCGCAGGAACTCTGGGAAATTTGTGATTTGTATATACTGGTGAATGATGTCCCATGGAGAAGCTCCAACTAACACACAAGCTCAGGACTCTATGAAACACTCGGTTGGGGTTGTACACCTTCAATACCTGAAGTCAAGAATGGTTTGGAGTACCGTTGCTATTCTGGGAATGTAGATTATTTTCTATATTTATTTTATCATGTCCCATGGGGCTTCTCCAACTAGCACACAAGCTCGGAAATCTATGAATTACTTTGTTGATCTTGTAGACCTCCAACATCTGAACTCAGGAATGGTTTGAAGTACCGTAGATATTCTGGGAATGTTGTATTTTGTATACACTGGTGTAACGATGTCCCATGAGGCTTCTCCAACTAGCACACAAGCTGGGGAACCTATGAATTACTCTGTTGATCTTGTAGACCTCCAAGATCTGAACTCAATAATAGTTACCGTTGATATTTTGATAACACTGCAATTTGATAAAAATAGTTAAACACGCCGAATACCGTTATCACAAAATCATGGGAACTAAATTTTCAATCAGCTGGTTCTCAGCCGTCTTTTGATCGATTTTCACTTTTTTGACGGTAAAAAAAAAGTAAAATTTACTTTACATGACATATATTTGGTCTACCAGGTCAACTGCGCTCGATAGTTATCTGAAATCGACCAGTCATGCCCATACAAGTCTTTATAGCCCACCAGTATGATTTGCAACTCAGATATACCTAAGAGCGTGTACCATATTTTAAACAGGCTATCTGATCTTCGGTTAGCCGTGTAGAACCAAAGGCCTTAACTCCAGAGATTTCTTGGATGGCTGAGAACATAAACTGTGAACGCATTTTATTCTTTTTATCACTAAGAGCATGTGGCATATTTGAAACAGACTGGCTGACCATTGGTTACGCGTGTGGACTCAAAGGCCTTAACTCCAAGGAATTCTTGAATGTTCAAGAACATATACTGTGAACGCTTTTTAATCTTAGTATCACTAAGAGTATGTACCAATAGGCCATAACTCCAGGATGTACTTGAATAACTGGAACATATTCTGTAAAGGCATTCTATCATTTGCATCACTAGAGCAAGTTGAATGAGAATAAAACCTTTGGAAGACATTCATGTTTGCCAAAAATACTATCCTACATAAATTTAAAAATTTAAAAATTTAAAAATTTAAAAATTTAAAAATTAAAAAATTTAAAAATTTAAAAATTGAAAAATTAAAAAATTGAAAAATTAAAAAATTGAAAAATTAAAAAATTAAAAAATTCAAAAATTTAAAAATTTAAAAATTTAAAAATTTAAAAATTTAAAAATTTAAAAATTTAAAAATTTTAAAATTTTAAAATTTTAAAATTTAAAAATTTTAAAATTTTAAAATTTTAAAATTTAAAAATTTAAATATTTAAAAAGTTAAAAATTCAAAAATTCAAAAATTAAAAAATTAAAAAATTAAAAAATTAAAAAATTAAAAAATTTAAAAATTTAAAAATTTAAAAATTTAAAAATTTAAAAATTTAAAAATTTAACAATTTTAAAAATTTAAAAATTTAAAAATTTTAAAAATTTTAAAATCGAAAAATTTAAAATTAAAAAATTAAAAATTTAAAATTTAAAATTTAAAAATTTAAAATTTAAAATTTAAAATTTAAAATTTAAAATTTAAAATTTAAAATATAAAATTTAAAAATTTAAAAATTTAAAAATTTAAAAATTTAAAAATTTAAAAATTTAAAAATTTAAAAAGTTAAAAATTTAAAAATTTAAAAATTTAAAAATTTAAAAATTTAAAAATTTAAAAATTTAAAAATTTAAAAATTTAAAAATTTAAAAATTTAAAAATTTAAAAATTTAAAAATTTAAAAATTTAAAAATTTATTATTTAAAAACTTAAAAATTCAAAAATTAAAAAATTTAAAAATTTTAAAATTTTCAAATTAAAATTAAAGAATTAAAAAATTTAAAAAATTAAAAATTAAAAATTTTAAAATTTAAAAATTTAAAAATTTAAAAATTTAAAAATTTAAAAATTTATTTTATAAATTTAAAATTTGAAAAACTTAAAATTTTAGAAATTCAAAAATTTAAAAATTTTGAGAGTTAATTTTTGAGACTTATTATTTTAAAATTAATAAAATAAAATTAAAAATTTTGAGATTAAAATTTTTGAAAATTAAAAAATTTGAGATTTAAAAAATTAAAAATTTTGAGGTTTAAAAATTTTGAGATTTAACAATTTGATAATTAAAAAATTAAAAAATTTAAAAATTTTGAAATTTAAAATTAAAAAAAAATAAAAAAATAATAAACTTGAAAATCTAAAAATCTAAAAATTTAAAAATTTAAAAATTTAAAAATTTAAAAATTTAAAAATTTAAAAATTTAAAAATTTTAAATTTTAAAATTTTAAAAATTTAAAAATTTAAAAATTTAAAAATTTAAAAATTTAAAAATTTATAAATTAAAAAATTTAAAAATTTAAAAATTTATAAATTAAAAAATTTATAAATTAAAAAAAAATTTAAAATTTAAATTTAAAAATTTAAAAATTTAAAAATTTAAAAATTTAAAAATTTAAAAATTAAAAATTTAAAAATTAAAAATTTAAAAATTTAAAAATTTAAAAATTTAAAAATTTAAAAATTTAAAAATTTAAAAATTTAAAAATTTAAAAATTTAAAAATTTAAAAATTTAAAAATTTAAAAATTTAAAAATTTAAAAATTTAAAAATTTAAAAATTTAAAAATTTAAAAATTTAAAAATTTTAAAATTTATTTTTATAAATTTAAAATTTTAAAAACTCAAAATTTTAAAAATTCAGAAATTTAAAAATTTAAAAATTTTGAGAATTAATTTTTGAGATTTATTATTTTAAAATTAAAAAATTAAAAATTAAAAATTTTGAGATTTAAAATTTTAAAAATTAAAAAATTAAATTTTTTTTTGAGATTTAAAAAATTAAAAATTTTGAGGTTTAAGAATTTAAAAATTTTGAGATTTAACAATTTGAAAACTAAAAAATTAAAAAATTTAAAAATTTTGAAATTTCAAATTTTAAAAATTAAAAAAAAAAAAATAAATTTGAAAATCTAAATATTTAAAAATTTAAAAATTTAAAAATTTAAAAATTTAAAAATTTAAAAATTTAAAAATTTAGAAATTTAAAAATTTAAAAATTCGGAAATTTAAAAATATATAAAAATTTAAATTTTTCAATAATTTAAATTTTTAAAAATGTTGGTCTTTGCCAATATTCTTGCCGAAAAATGTATGCATAACATTGGGGAAGTGCACCGGTTTTGACCAATTTAGCGCCTAATTTGGCCAACCCTGAAAAATACATATTTTTCCAAAATAATCGATCAGTTGAAAGCAGCGTTGAAGGGTGAGGGATTAGAGTGATTCAAATTTTGACTTTTTTGCCTCCCGGTGCTTAAACGATTGCATTTGCCTTTTTATTAACTCACCTAAATTTTTAGCTAATTTGGACGAAATTGAGTGAGCACGCGCGGTTTGAAGTTTGTATGAAAATTGCTATGAAAACAATAACTTTCATGGAAAACCGTCCCCCAACGCTTCCCTTTAAGTTCTAACAACATATAGGTACATCGGAAACATAAGAAATTTTACAAGGAAACAGGTCGTCTTTGTTGCGAAACGATTTTATGCTCGTAAGAAAAGTTATTAACTGAATCGTGGGAAATTCAATTTAACGCGTAAAAGAATAATATCAATATCAATAATGAGCATTTTTGTTTTCTTCATAACTTTGCTTCCAAACGAGGAATCGCTTCGCAACAACAACTGCCTTTCAGCTTGAGAATTATTCTGTGTAGGCAATGTTTTGATTATATTTTAATAGTTCATGGGCCACCTCACAGAACGGTCTTCCACATAAGGGTAAGTTTTCACAGTAATTTCCATACGAACTTCAAATGACGTGTGCACAGTCAAATTACATCCAAAATTGCTAAAAATGTAGGAGGATTATTAAAATGGCAAATGCAATCGTTTAAGCATCGGGGGGCAAAAAAGTCAAAATTTGAATCACTCTAGTGAGGGATATATCTCTTGTGGGAACTAATAAAACCCTTGCGAATTGGTTTATTTTTGAAGTTATTCGCAAAATTGGCCAAATTAGGAACATGGCCAAAACCGGTACAGTTCCCCTATATAATTCGAAAATTCATATGAATTTATCATCATCATGTTAGATTCATAAACACATACGTTCTATACGTTCCACATGCATCCTAGGCAAGTACGGTGATTAAATCTACGTGCAAACTTGTAATACAAAGCAAAAAGGGATACTGCTCTTGGACTTCATCTCATAGCTCCTATGTTCATCCCATCGAAAAGAAAGCTATTGAAAACACTTTGATTTGTTCCTTATTATTATATTTTTTTCAAGGATTTTTCCGACAGTGTGCGTGGTCACTGTAAAACAAAGGGACGAGATTGTTGATTTGTTCTTTTGTTTTGCTAAGAGATAAATCTATGTTTAGTAAGATGGACATGGGAACAGTTCCATGGATTATTTGCTTAAGTATTTCGAAAACGGGCGGTCATAAATAGATGTGAATTTAATTTGCCGATTACGGAATATTGGCAGACACATTATGTAGATGAAAAAACAAACATAGCGTCTCTGTTCAGCTGAGTTATCATTGCATTCTATTCAAGGCTATATCAGTTTGATCAACAAAATGTTCTCTCATCACAAATTTTTCACTCGAGTATGGAGCCATTAGCCTTACATACAGATTGGTGATCTCTGTTCTACCTCCCTAGCGTATACCGAGAAAGTAAGCAGATTTAATCAATTCATAAACGTAATCCTCTTGTGCCTCGATGCATCATTTTATGATACGAAAATTTCCCAAAGATAAATCCTTTCACCGAAGAGCAGTCAAGGAGAAGCAAACCTAAGCCTTGTTCCACCTCCCGGGCATGTCCTGCTACATGCTGCTTCTATGCTTCTTTTTTCCCTGCCGGAAATAATCTAACCTGCTTCGTTTGGCCACTGCCGTACTTATGCCATACGTGAAGCCACCAAGATTGGTTCAACTTCCAAGGTTCGACGGTTTCTACAGTCGGTGTGGCCCCGACCCTACTTTCGCCAGCAGGAGCAAGGAACTTGTTATAATAAAATTCCATTCTCCGCACACAAATGAACCCGTCTTGTTTCTTTGAAGCAACAACAAGCCGAAAACTTTGCCAGCCCACCCGCACGTTTTACTCATATCAAGAGCTGGCCACTGCCCGATTCAATGCTCGAAGTATCATCTAATGCTAGTGAAGTGCAGCGTAGTCTTTCTCCCATTGCCGTGTAGGAGTTCGAGATGAAGCTTTCTTAGAAGCCGTTTGAGGACTCCTTGGAATCGAGGAAAGGAAGGAGCCGAAGGAAAATTTTCCAATATAGGATCCGGTCCGGTGTGTATGGAAGAATAGACCTGCTCCAGCAGCAGCAGCCGCAGCAGCTGAAGAGGAAGAGTACATGTGTTGGAGAATCCTCTTTTGCGTCGCTCGCTCGATACGGACTTGTCAGATGCGGTAAAGATGAGAGAGGTCACTACTGAAATTGAATTCATTTTAATATGAAATTAAATCGGTTAACCGAAGCTTGTCAGGTGGATTACCGAATGCTGCAAGGAATAGTTTGGAATGGTTGATGCCATGGACACGATTTGTACAGGCAGTTGATTCTAATTTATCATTCATGCACGGGGAAATATATTTTTCTCATAAGGGACCTAAATATGTTAGGGCTCAGGGAGCTGGAGTCTGTGTTTTTCTCATGATTCGTACAAACAAAACTTATTACAAATTTTGAGTTATCACAATCTTACTATAGAGGGATGGGGTTGAAAAATTCATTGCGTAATAAATGTTATGCCCCTAACAGATAAAATGATAAAACCAAGATTGAACAAATTTGATAAAGCGTTGGGTTTGGTTGCTTAACTTTTTTTTATGCAGTATATTGATTGTTTTTGTTCTTGGCTATATGTATAGAAACTCTGTTAGTCTGATAAAAGCTGTTAAACCAATACTGCTTTTATTTTCCGACCATTCGGTGCTTCACTTGAATAAAATACTTGAAGGTTTTAAGGCTACAGAAGAAACAAGGGCTTGTGATTCAAAGAATACCTTTTCATAGTCGACCGTAAATTAAACCGGAGGGCCTAAACTTATAAACTATGTATTACACTTTTGTTTTGAAATCATATTGTAGATTTCAAAAACATTTCAGTTTTCACTTTTATGTTGATAAAGTCTTGTTGTTTAACAGTAAATCATTCAATATGTTGATCGGTGGTCTCCTCCTATGCTCTAATAGCAAACATTCCAATTCCAAAAAGGTCGAATCAATAAACAAACACACAAACAGTTGTTTCCTCAATTATTTACCTTCTAGCTACTATGAGGGACGAATCTTCTGCAGCAAATTGAAAACATAAATACAATTGTGCTGCCCAAGCGTACCTATCTTTGAAAATGTTCTATAGTTGCGAACCCATCCCGGGATGTGGTCGTCCTGTCTTCCATATACACAACAAAGGCTTCCCACCGGACCGGACGGAGGTTTGGACACCAGCTAGCAGATGCCAAAACCGACGGAAGAGCATTTCATTTTCATTTAGAAAGAAAATAAACAACCCACAACCAAAAACTCCCGGAGAAAATAGACTTTCCTTTGTGGGTTTGCTCCTCCGTCGATCCAGCAGCATGCACTCCACCTCTCTTCAGACTTTCATTGTCGTGTTCGACGATATTGTGCCGGTGGGGCTTACGGGGAAAACCCCAGCTGGAGATGAGGTTGGGAAATGGCCACTGCGGAAAGAAACATACCGACTGCTTTGCCTAACAGCAACTACATCATTGAACCGTTCAGTTTGAAGGAACGGACTCAGGCCATTTGACCAGGGAAACTTCGTTGTCGTTTCCTGTTTTAGGGGTTCGCAAACCGTGGATTCCGGATTCTATTCTGATTTATTTATATATGCGATAAAATTGTAAATACTCAAATTGACTACTTCTCATTGTTCTATTTTCTAAAATATTAGGATCTTTGCCTTGATGTCACCACCTCCACAAGATCTGTAATGCTAATGTCACAGTTAAGGTGAGACTGTCCAGAATCCAAATAAATTTTAGCTCACATTTTCAGCTAGGATATTTTCAGAAGCTTGCATCTCAACAAAGAAGCAACGTATACCTGTCATCTTTTTATTTTGACTTTGCTGTGTCGCAGCAAGTGTAGACTAAAAGATGACAGTTGCTCGTTGCTGCAGTATAGATAGTGGTGCCCTTGAAAACGGGAGGTGGAGAAACATTGCATTCCAAAAATTTCGTTCTTAAGTCCCCTTAAAATGCTGGCTGATATTTTTATAACTCATACAGCCAGAATGCATACGAAACAATGCTTATTATGTTACTATTGTATTGGTCGCATATCTATAGTGAAAACTTATGTATAAAGTTTGTTTGAAATAGATACACTAGCCGTTCGATAAGTGCAACATGGTTACGTTTCAGTTGGAGAATACCATTCGATTGGGGGCAGCAGGGACAGCATGGACCATGTCCAAGGGCTTGACGACCCCTCCCCAGCTGTCTGCGAGTCAGGGAGAACTGCCTAGGGCGTGGTGGGATTTAGCAGTGGGCTCTGCTAAAATCCCTCCCAAAAAACCACAAGTGCCCGTAATCAGACTCTATCAAAGCGACTGTGTGCCGCTTCAAAAGCACAAGCCCAGGGAGTGCCAATTGGCATGGGGAGTGTCCCTACTTCGGTAGGGTAGCGCGTGAGCTGCTTCGGCAGGGAGTTAGTGATCTGGTTGTGCTGAGGCAGGAGTGTCATAGCGTGTCGCCGCTATTGTCACCTCGAAGCGCAGCAGAAGTCTGAGTATGGACTGCACATGCTGAGGTAGGAGTCGAGGTACCCATCGACACCTCGAGGCATTGCAGTGGAGTGTTATAGTAGGCACCCGAAAAGGTGTCACATGGAGCGAGTGGTCTTTGGAGGAGCTTCTGCTGCGGCAGGGTAGCAGTGGGTTGTACCCACACACCTACAGTTGTGCACATGTGGTGCATGGGGAGTGTCCCTGCTTCAGCAGGGTAGCGTGTGGTCTGCTTCGGCAGTGGTGTGATTGATCTGCTCGTGCTGAGGCAGGATTGTCGTAGCGTAATATCTGTAGGCCCAGGCAGTTACCGCTACTGACACCTCGAGGCATGGCAGCGGAGCGCCGGGAGAGTATCCAAGTAAGACTCAAATGGAGTGAATGGTGTGCGAGCACCCAAGTCAGTCTCGCATGGGACGAGTGCCTGTGTGAGCGATAATGAGCGAGTACGCTTAGTACTGCCATCCCCCCAGAAGTAGTACTGCGAGGTAGTTCCTGGGGGAAACGATGGTGGAGCCCAAGGGAGTTTAGTCGGTATTACCGGTATGGTCGAGTCCGACACTCCAGTACACTTCCGTGTGGTAGTTTGGCAACTACAATGCACGTGTACTGGGTTAGTGTGTAAATGCATTCCCCTTGTAAAAAAAAAAAAAAAAAAAGTAGAAGGTTGTATCCGAGACACGACCGCCAATTGGACGTAGGATTACGTAAGTGTAGAAGATTTTATTTTGAAACTCTAAATATGTTTCTTGGTGCTGATTTTTGAAGATGGGGCTGTATATTCAATCTGGGTTGGAATATCCTCGACATGTCGCATATCCTGGAAATAAATGGGCGAAAACCCGATTGTTACTATAAACTCATTTCGGTTTATAACTATAAGCAGAGTATTAAAGAAACAGAAGATCGGTAAACAACAGCCTCAACAACATCTTCCTCCATGAATATTTGGTGGCCCTGAAAAGGGCCGTTTGTTTATGTTGGCTTGAAGCCTTTTGAAGTGATGTACGCCGTGGTCCCGATGAATGTTAAAGGATGCATCAATCCACTGTTGGGCGGAATCTGTAGAAAACAAAGAAAAGAACAAAACGGAAAGAATGTTTCATATTAAATACATTATGATCTAAATATAAATTTAGTTACCAAATACTCAAGTTTCATTTTCAGGATCAATTATCTATTTTTGCTACGGACTGTCCGGCTGATGTCAATGATTGGTCATTCAGGTTGAAATCGAACGTTTCGGCAGATGAACTAGCGGAACAACGACGATCAGTGACGTTAATTCACTTCACTGGGATGGCATCGGTTCTAGAATAAAATAACATAACTGATGAAGAGAACTATGTTTAATTCTAAATCATTAGTTTTACCTCAGGACACCGCAAGAATCGACAAAATAGGCCGGTGGTAGGAGAAGTACGTGCAGTATCTCCTGCATTCCACACTTACGTTCCGGGTGAACGTTAGATCGAGACATGTGCCACCCAGAGTAGTCGCTATAGTTGGATCCGAAGCACAATCCAGATAGAGAAACTGCTTCATGAACCAGATGAAATCTCTGTTCTCCTCTTTCGTCACATCAATATTAAAGTCTCCCGACACTACCACGGGCATGGCAACATGGGTGTACTTTATGAGGTTGCGCACTAAGAAATATTTCTTTTTGCTTCAGGGTGGTACCTAGTAAATATACAAAATTTAATGCAACATACTTAAAGACAAACACAACTATACTATTTGATTATACCTGGTGAAATATATACCGCAAACAGTAACGTGCGGGTTTCCATGATCGAAACCTCTGCAGCACAGCAGTCCCCATATTCGTCTGCTACACTCAATGCTGGGTCATAGCTTTCATTGAGCTTCGTAATGGCGTGAGAAACGGCCATAGTTGACGAACCAGCACGTTCAAATATTGCCACTCCTCCCGCTCTTGTTCCGTCACGCTTCTCTTGACAAACACAAAGGTATCCATTGATGTTTGTGGTTGTGCCGTTGTCAAGCCAAGTTTCGCTCATTGCAAGCAAATCAACGGCGGTAAGCACCCGATCTGTTGCAATGTCCGACGAGTGTGCATTCAAACTTTGTACATTGATGCTCATCAACGTACAAGCCAACCTGTTTGCGGTTATAGCTTCCATGATATCGTCTGTAATGGTGCGCATACGATGGTTACTCAAACGTTCAAGTTCCGTCCGAAGGTCGTTCATTCTAAGGGTCATAGAACCCTTTCCGTGGTGGAACCGGAATGAGTTACTGGCATTCGTCAGATACAATCCGTCGATTGATGTAACCCTGGAAAGACCAACGTAAACTAGCTGCTGTTCCTGACCCTTATCGTAATTATATACGACTTCCGAGAATGTGCCTCCCTGGGACTTATGGACTGTGAGGGCACACGCACTTACAACGGGAAACTGAACTCTTTTGCACTTAACACCACCGTTAAGGGTTACGTTCGCCGATCGTTTGACGATTGGAGTCCAGCCTGTTTGTAGCACCCCAGGTCTCGAATACACCAGCGGTCTGGCCTTCACTCTCAACATCTTCCCAATGGACTCATTTTCGAATGCCATCCAAAGCCTCGTGATTGCCTGTTGCTGCGAGTTTCCTTCGTTGTACTCAACATGCATGAGCTCTCCGATCGCTCCGTTCACGATGCCATCTTCGACATCCACGTTGGTGGTCAGCATATAAGGTGTACCAAGAACAAGACGCAACAGATACGGTAAGCCACCAGTCTCTACTACACTCATCTTATGCACCTTTGTTGCGAGCACTGGCCAGCTGGGAATTGTCCTTATAACCAGAGTATAGGTCATCTGCAGTACATTCGACAGCCTCTCGATCCATCAACGCCACAGAGTTATACCGTTCGACATCAGCGTTCCGATGGAATAACCGGATCCCTCGAGGGACATGCTGCCGACACCACTCCTCCGTACGGAAGCTGCTTTCAATAAGCTCGATTTCCTCAGACGACATCCGCTCACCGTTGCCAATTTTTGTGAGAATGCTGGAGAACTGCTCGTTGGTTTGTCGCATAACTTGAACCAATGGGTAGAAGTCAAGAGATTGCCATAAAACGGCGCCATGCATAGAGTTTATGCTCGGTTTAAACACCGCCCGTGCATTGACCGGTGGCAATTGACGAAGATCGCCGCAAAATACGATCGGCATTCCACCGAATGGATCGTCGTAGTTCCCCGTGATTTCTTGAAGCCGGACATGTACTGTGTTGAGGACATCAGCACCCAGCATGCTTGTTTCGTCGATAATGATGAGCTTCACGTTGGCGAAGGCGTTCCGGTACAGTTGTAATGCCTCGAAACTCAGCTTTGAGCTTTGCCTACGCGACATGCAAATCCGGAATGCGGAATGCACTGTTGTTCCACCTATTGCAACCGCTGCTTTTCCAGTGGATGCGCATGCTACATAAGCGTTGTGCTGCTTATTATGAGCTTGGCTGTACCGGTTCACTGTCTCCATTAGAATGCGCAAAGTGAATGTTTTGCCACAGCCCGCCGGGCCAGTGAAGAATATTTGCACTGGTTTGCAGTTTTCTTCAGAAGAATGCAAGCTGTGGATTACTGCACAATCAAATCCCGCTGCTCTGCATTCGTGGCACGCACCATTTCACAATATTCTTGCTTTGACAAGACATTTGATCGCTGTTTGACGACAGCTGCCAAGGGTCCTGTTGGCAAGTTGTGAATATCGTCATCATTCGGCTCCATGACGATCGTGCGGACGAACTCGAACTGCGGATGTATTCCTCCACAACCTGGTCCAAGTTCATTTCGCAGTCATACTCCTTGTGCTTTGCCAAAATGGCGGCCTCGTTGTCTTCATACAACTTCAGGAACTTGTTCCGATCAAGTACATCGCAGACTTCATTCCTGAACGGTAGGAAGAGGAGAACCATCTCACGCTTATAGTCGACCATTTCCGCCATACTGTATGAGCACCAACGCAATACACGGGGAACTAAACGGAGTCTATATGAATGCTTCGTGGATCTTTCTTCCGAATAATATGCTGCGAAATCCGCCAAGCAGATATCATCCATTCCTCGGCGCAGTTCATACCGTTGGATGATGTTTAGCGTCCACACATCGGTGGAATTGTCGTCGAGATCCTCTTCGTCCATCTGTTTGTTCCGCTTCTTGGATTTTATTCGCTCTTGTGGCCACATTGTCGCAATAAACTCAACCTAAAACGAAATTGAATTCTAAATTGTGAAAACTATATCATTTGATGAATGGTACCTTGCGGCTGGCTTCTGACATCGGTTGCCGAAGCAAATACCAAGCAGCCTCCTGGGCAGACATTTCCACGGAATTTAACATTTTATGCTGACCTTCTTCAACAATCCATTGTAGTCCTGGTCTGGATGCTCTTCCTGGAGCTTTATGAGGTCACGATGTAAACTACTTATGCCTCTGTTGGTCTTGTTTACGTATTCCACAACATAAGCAGCACATGAAAACTCCTCCAGCACAAACTGCAAATCCATATTGGCTTTGAGCTTCTCAACTATCCAAGGATTGAATGGATTGGTCCAAAGCTGCGTCATGGAACGTTTCAGCAGAACTGTTGGTCGGCGAATGGAAGAGCGAATCACGTCCAAGTAGTAATCGTACGTGCAACTGCTATCAACGAGAAACGCGTCAAGGCTATCGTAGACCTTCGTTTCAAGAGCTTCCCGCATTTTCGCTGCCTTTCTGTTTAGCTGTTGAAGTCGGCCATCCCCGGCTGTAATAGGGATCAGAATTCTGGTTTGATCCATTGGCCAGTAGGGAATATTAAACCGGCAACGTTTATCATTTCGCTTGAAACACGTAA
Source organism: Armigeres subalbatus (assembly GCF_024139115.2). NCBI lineage: Eukaryota > Metazoa > Arthropoda > Insecta > Diptera > Culicidae > Armigeres > Armigeres subalbatus. The sequence continues at coordinate 43,338 of NW_026942911.1, read as the reverse complement.
ACGTGTGTTTATGAACCTAAAAGGGTTTGACATTGTGAGTGATTACTTGCTAGAAACTATGCGAAATTTAAACCCACCTGATTGCCATAGGTCTCAGGCAGATCTTCCGATCTGATGGAGCACAGAAAATCGATCAACTCAACAGTAGCGGGCATTCTTTCCGGAAACATCCTCACGGGGATCGTTCGCCAGCCAGAGCAGAATATGTGCATGCGGGCTGCCACGATGCTGGAACTCGATCCTCTTAAAATAATCTACAACGTGGTATTTTCCGAACGGGCTCAACCTGGTCGATGACAGAAGGCGCAGAAAGATGTTTACCAACTTGTGAAAATATGCACAACACGTGACAGGATCTTCGCTGACAAGTGTAGCACGCTGGAGTGCAGACAACTGTTGCACAATATCGTCCATTTCCGCAATGTTAGAGCCACCAGAAAGCTTCCGCAGAATGCTTAGTAGGTGAGGCCATCTAATTTCATTTGCACTCATCGTCAAAAACATCGTGGGTTTCCCCAGCTGCCGGATCATGGCGAAAACATCCCGTTTTCTTTGCTGCCAATATTGAACGGAGTTCGGAATAGATTTCAGAAAAGAGAGGTTACGCTCAATACAGCTTTCAAAAATTCCCGATCTTGCAACTGCGCCCTTGTTATGTTGGCCGTGCCCATGCATTTAAAGGTATTGTTCAATCCTTCCGATACCCGCGGCTGCATGATTTTCATGGCTATATACAAAATATGCTCCGGTCTCGCGCCCCGCCGATCCCGACGTCGCACCTCGCTAGTAGCCATCATGAACGCTGTCACATGGACTTCACGGTTGAAGCATCTCGGATGACCAAGATAAATATCGGGGAAAGACAGCTCCTCAGCAAACTCATCGTAGATAATGGAAAGCGGTTTCTGATTTTGTGCCGGTGCAAGTTCCAGACACTTGTCTTCATTCCACATGAGCGTATGTTGTTGTCCAATCATCATTTCTACCTCGTTCATCTCGTCGACGACTTCAAGGTCTACTGCCCTACGTTCCTCCGAAATATCCGTCTGCTCTGTTTGTCCGATCGCAGCCAAGTTTTCTTCATTGAAAACAATTCCATTCCGCCTGTAGAGCGGTGTAGTAACCAGATAGTTCAGCCATGCTTTAACGGTACCTTTTCTTCACGTAGCCGGACAAGTAACTTGATTTGTGTATGAAGTGTTTCTTGATGCACACGTTGATAGCATAGTCGTCATCCAGGTGGCGGGGAAGTTCGCCTACCATCTGGGCCACGTCGACTGGAATGTTGATAATTTGGCCGATTATTGCCAAACTACCTGTTGCATGTTAATGAAAATAGGTTAGGAAAATCATATATTTATTTGATGTAATACATTTTAAGTTAAAATAACTTTTCCACAAACCTGCAGTATGCCGCAAACGACGAAACTGCATGAAATTGATCCTGGGAGACACCAGTCTTGTGGTGAGAGGGTCTAGCGGAGGCAAATTGGACGGAAACTTGGGATATGTAAAGCCATTCGATTGCGACAATGTGGGAATTGATCGGCGGTTCAGGCTTGTTCGACAAGTAGCACACGCCTTCCACCGTTTCGAAATAATTTGTCGCCAGTAACACGGCAGCATTTGAGTCGGAGATTGGTTTCAAATCATTCCTGAACCAGATTCTAGCACACACATCACAAGCGCAACCGAAATCGTTTTCCACGAAACGCTTCTGGAACTCCCGATCAGCCCGATCGAAATTGGGTTTGTCTTGTGTTAAAAGCGAAGAAATATGTTCGCCATCATCATCGACAGCAGACACGTTTTCTTCAAAGTCACCACGCTCATCATCGACATCTGCTCTTGCGGACTGCATCACAACATTTTCACCGGCGTCGGAATCTTCATGATCAGAGTTTACGACCGTATCAGCACGGATTAAGTTGAATTCTACTCGAAGAAATTGTAACACGGGAAGATTAATCCTTATTGACAGACAGATATACATAATTGACAGATGCATTCGCATTTAAAATGACTGTACCAAGTACAATAAGACATTTAAAAGCATAAAAGATGAAATGAAAAATTATTGCCAAGCGTACTATAAACAACAATAGCATAGTAATATAAAATTCAAGTAGCATGTGTTTAGGATATATTTGTACAAAACACACTATCCAAAAGTTTAAGTAAATCTTAACTTTATGTCATAAAAATCTATTTGTTAAAATTTTGCGATTCGCTGGAATCTAATATGTTATTGTTCCAAATATTAAATTCAAAATTCAACTGAATCAAATAATAAACAAGTAAAAGACACCGTAGATTTAATACGACCCAATAATTCATTAAATAAAAATAATATTTGAGAAGCTCCAACTATTTAATTCAAATTTAATCCGAATCATACTCAAATTCAGAACAATTAAATAATATGTCCGAAAAATATATCAAAATTCAAACTCAAGACAAAATAGAAATTCGGTTCAAATCTTATCCATTTTAATACATGAATGCAAAATTCAAACACAATCGATTTGCAAATTTAATTCAACACCAAATCAAAGGACCAAATCTTACCGATTGTGTGATTTCAACTCTACTGGCAGGCTAATGTAACCTACCAAGTGAATGAATTCGGAACTATATTAACAAATTGAATATCTAAGAACTTTTGGGCTTTTGGGATTGGAATTATATTGTTCCATTTATCGTTTAGCGATTTATAAAAACCCAACAAACAATTCAGGCTAAATAAGCTAATAAGTAAACATTTGCAGTATATATTTCGAAGTACTTGAAGAACTTCAGCCGTTAAAAGTACTTACCATGTTGTCAATGCTACATTTATGTAAAATAATATATAAATTATATTAACAATAACAATGTAATACATTCGACGACAAGCAAAGAGAAATAGAGGTATTCGTAATAGAAAATAGGTAATAGAAAATATTCGTTGATAATTTCACATTTATAGATAAATCTGCTATATAAAATGATAAAATGCAAAATTTCTATACTGTCATCATAGAATTTGAAGATTAGTTCACATTATTGATATGTATTTACACATTTGCTGCTAATAATAACTTCCTACCTCGAGTTGAGGGCCCTTCGCCAGCGTCCCAACCGGTAGCCGACGACGTACTACCCTTGGCCGCTTTCAACTTGGCCCGATAACTCCGTGCCCGTTCAGCGTCCGTCCTTGGAAGCTTTGAGGGTGCGTCCGATTGTTGATCCTTTCACGCTTCCTGGAATTGCGTTTTATACTTCGCTGCCAAGTATTGCGACATTGCACTGTATTCACTAGTATCGAATAAACTTCTTCTAAGCACAACTAATGTTTCTGACTTCGCCGATGTGATACGAGTCACGAACTGTATATCGAAAAAATATGAAAATTGCATCACGTTAGCTATTGAAAAGTGATGTCTGTGCTAGAGAATGCATGCATATTGAATGCCAAGTTGAACCTGGTGAGAAAATGTTTATTTCAAGAATACCCCTGTTTAGTAGGTGCTGGGATTAGAGATGATATTCGATTGAAAATTTACTCAAATGTTAGAAATTTTCATATTTATTTAAATACGGCGTTGTTCTGTTGCTCTCAAGCAATTATGAATTGCACTTTGCAGAAAATTCGTCTCAGCTCAAAATACTCCCATGTAATATGATAGTTATTATAAGAACCAATTTGTTTTCCACAATACGCCTATCCAATCACAAGCAGCAATAAAGCTTATGATTTGTACTTTGAAAAACATTTGTCTCGGCTCAATCTTCTCTCGTGTGAAATTATGATTCTGAAAAGAACCCATTTGTTTTCAGTAATGCACCTTCCCAATCACAAGCAGCAACAAAACCGAAGCAGAATCTAGAAAAAAAATCATTTCATTGCTACCGACCCCAATGTCAGCCGCTCGATAAGTTACCGCTAAAACGCGACATACGCCATCATGCGAATCAATTTTCGCAGCATCCCTCCGAAGAGCGCTTGCGCTGCTGCCGACGCCAAGCGATTGTAATTTGCACTTTTAAGAAGTAAAAGAAGAAGAAGAAGAAGAGTCGCTGGTTATGTTCGAAAGCACTGGCATCGAACGAACGAAAGGCGGAGCAAACAAGCCGATGCCAAGCGATCATAATTTGCAATTTGATTTGTAAAAGAAGAAGAAGAAGAAGAAGGAGAAGAAGAGGCCCTTGTTATGTACGAATGCATTGGCATCGAACGAAAGAAAGGCGGAGCAAGCAAGCCGATGCCAATGATACGGCGCTCAAAGGGGCGGGGCCTCGAAGTCCATGCAAACGTATTCTGACCAGCCGAAGTCTGATTTTCTCGGAAAATCGGCAGGACAATTACATCGCAGCGCCGACCAGAAATCACCGGCGGTGAAAAGGCTGAGAAGAAACATCATCAAGGGCGTCTCATCAGTAGTAATAAACTACTACTATTACTTCTCGGAAATTCGGCAGGACAATTACATCGCAGCGCCGACCAGAAATCACCGACGGAGAAAAGGCTGAGAAGAAGGGCGTCTCATCGAAGGCGTCGAGTATCTTCGTGCGTGTCGAGCTGGCCAAGCCCGCCGTTTCGGAGGGTTCCAAAGTCGTCACCAAGTAAGTCAGCTCCTAATGAATGAACGAGGAAGTAGCTTCACTTAAAACGGCCCTTTTCAGGGCCACAGTCTCACTCAAAGAGGAGAGGAATTTTCGTACCGTGCACGCCGGAAATCAAAATTTTGTAATGAATTTCCACTACTGATGCCACACTGTCAGCCAATTTAGAATTTGCCGCTGGAACACGATAGAAGTCATCCATCCTAATACATTGTTTTGGAACGTCTCCATGCAAGGAGCGCATCGGCTGCTACAGCCAAAGAACTTTGCCCGTCACCAAGCGATTATAATTTGCATTTTTTGCAGATTTTTGTCTCGGTTCAACCTTCTCCCGTGTAAAAAGATGATTTTGTTTTCAATGACGCGCCTTTCCAATAATAAAGAGCAAGTACGCCGAAATCAGAATCTTGGGAAAATCTGATTTGACGCAACTCAATGATGTGAGACGTCATCATTGTTTAATTCCCGCACTTTTAATAGATAGCAGATTCCAACTTTCTACCGTCGCCAAGCGGTTATGATGTGCACTTTGAAGAAAATATTTTGGCTCTACCTCTTAATAGTACATTTGCCAAGAATTGATTTTGATCCACAATGCGCCTTTCTAATCAATCATAGCAAACAAACAATAGTCCGTATCTTGCGTAAAAATTTCACTTTTCTATTAAGAAAACATTTTCAGTGACGCCACTGGTATGCGGGGACCGTAATCGCTGCCATTTTTGCAATCAACTCTATCTTCTCATAAAATTTTGGTCCTGAGAAGAACCGGTTTTCTTTCCAAAATGCGCCACTAACAGTAACTAAACGATAGTCCGAAGATTGTTGCTTTTAGCGATGGCCTCTCGATGTTCCACTTTCTGCTGAGACTGCTCCTACGGGCGTCATCGTTGTGCCCGCTCTCCGAGAAAATTTAGATTGAACTGAGGATTGGAGTCGAGCCCGTAGGTTGCACGATTTTGATGTCTGTGCTTGCGATGCACATCGCGATTGGTTGGTTTACCGATTTTCAGTGCCTAGTAAAATTCAATTTTCAATAGTTCAGCACTTTGAATGCATTTTTTCGATAGCTGAGCAAAATCTTAAAGAGTTCGTCGATCGATTAACACCAAAATCTTTAAAATCGGTTGAAAAGACGGCTGAGTTATTAGCCCATACTTCCTGACCACTTTTCGTGACGGTCTCAAATTTGAAACTGCAGAATGCCCCCAATGTTCCGGTAAGACGTAATCCTACGTCAAAAATACCATTCGATAACTGCTACGTATTTTAGACGTCAAACGGTTACCAGTCGTTAAAAGTGCAATGAAAGTGTATCTGATTGTGCAGCGCAATTCATTTCATTCATTTATTTATTTAGTTTACATCTAAACAGATAACACTGAATCAACAATTTGACGCCACAATACACGGTTCGAGGCCGCATCTCTCCATCCTCGGATACGCCCCACGCTCGCCAAGTCGTTTTGCACCTGGTCTGCCCATCTCGCTCGCTGCGCTCCACGCCGTCTCGTACCTGCTGGACCGGAAGCGAACACCATCTTTGCAGGGTTGCTGTCCGGCATTCTTGCAACATGTTCTGCCTATCGTACCCTTCCGGCTTTAGCTACCTTTGTAACAGCAATTGGCAATAACCTGTGTGCTCGCGCGAAAGCAACAAGCGCACAGTGACACATTACGCGTCAGTTTAGCTGCGTTAGATTTCTAACGCTACGCTAGGCAAGTACCTTTCTCGCGCGAGTGGCTGCCGCCCAGCGTAAATAAACTGTTATACACTTGTTTATCAGTAATCCAGCTCATCACCAAGTAACAAGTGATGCACGATCCGATGAGGCCCTTCAAGTTTTGGAAGGTTTCCTCCTTAGTTTGACAGATCAATCTATTCTTTTTAACTTTGGTCGTCGTTGAAAGTGGTAGTTCAGAGTGAAGAGAGTGACTAAGTGGAAAAATTATAAAGCAGTTGGCTGATCAAATTAGAAAATCAGGTAGGCAAGAAAAACAAGTGAATTGTGGCTTGTGGCTAGGTAATAATAGGTGAAAACCGTTTGAAGAATTATCCTTCAAACGAAGGTTTCTTTATTGGAAACAGAAAAGGCAGCGAGTACCGAAAGCCGAACCACGCGGAGGAAAGGCCGCCATCGCCTTATTGGCGTCGCGAACATCAGGTGCATAGGGCAAAGTGACGGAAGAGTTGGCAACGCATTGGTGTCCCGGTACAAGCGAAGTGTACACATCCGTCTGATCACCCGCCAATCCTCGTCTGACCCGGCTGACTCGGTAATCCTTTGGCGTGGCAAGGTCACTTACTCTCGAGAAATCTGCCATTACCGAAAGCGAGCTTACAAGCGAATCAACGTCTCCGCATTCGAGTGACCCGCAAGTAACTATATCAACATTTTGTTCCGGTTTTCGAACCGTACGCCGTCGGTCCTGAGACTACCAGCGAGCACCGTCAAACTCCACGTCGCCAAGCCGCCTCCTCGCTTCCGGCATAATACGTGCACCACCAAGCTACATTCGTCGCCTCCGGCGAACTCAGTTTCATCGCAAACTTCTCCGCGTCGCCCAGCTGCCACCTCCGGCAAAATACGAGAGTCGCCAAGCCGTACTCATCACTTCCGGTGAACACATTTGCCCCGTCAAGTTCCATCAAGTCGTCCAGCCGCATTCATCGCTCCCGGTGAAGTCACTAGCATCGCCAAACCTCGCCACGTCACCAGTCCACCATCGTCGCCAGGCGAACTCCATTGCACCGTCTCGTCCGGTGGACCACATCGTTAAGCCCTGCCGCGCAAACGAAAGTCACCGCAAGCCACAGCAGGTAGTACTACAACGGACAAAGGAAAGTACAACTAAAACAGGTTAGCACTACGATTATTATCCCTTGTATTATATAATGGTCTCTGGTGCGCGCACACAGTAGGGTATCAGGTACCGAAACATTGTACTTAACTCAAAAGCTTGAATATATAAAGTAGATAATTGCCATACGAAACCAAAATTATTAGTTTGATTGATTCTCTAGTTTTCTTATTTGATTCGCCATTAGTTGTTTGATGTTGAGTGGATCGCGTTAATACTCGCCCTGAGATTGATAGCCGGGCAAGCTACAAAACCGTGCGTTCTCACATCATACTTCTTGAGTGTGTTGGCGCTGAAGTGGGAAACGTTTTTCTATGTAGCAGGGAAGGTGTTAAGCCGATCGCAACCGAAGGGTAGTTGCACTTGCGATAGTTTTTTTTTGGTAATTTCCAGTTAGTTTGTTGCGATAATCGCTAGCGCACTACAAAGGTTGTCATAGTTGTAACGAAGCAACCTTGGTCGAGGCAATACATATTCTTGCGTTTTTTTGGTATCGTTCCGTTTGGCCTAAACCAGGGTGACATTCTGTTACAAAACTGGCGCCCAACTCAAAAGCTCGTCTACGATTCACTTTTGTAAAATTCTAGTTATTTTGGTTTGATTATACTTATCGTTTAGTTTTTCTTCTCAAATACTCACAAATTAGCACGCACTAGAAAACATTTTTTGTTACATAATACAATTCAGTTTAGCTCGCCTGTCAGAATGGCTCACTTTGACTATTACGCGGACGATCTCGATGAAAGTGAAGTCGACTACGAACTCGCGATTCGCGGCGCGCATACGAACGGCTCAATTGAAGTAAAGCGACGAGAATTACGTTTACTCTTGAAGGAAGACCGGAAAAATCCTAGAAATTATAATTCTAACGTCTCTCTTGAGGAAGAAATTCCGTTTATCTTGCAAAGCATTACGACAATCAACTCCGAACTTCAAAGGCAGGTTACTTCGCGACTACGGTCTAAATTAATTTCGTTAGGAAATCGAATAGATAGAGCACCGACGAACGACCAAAAATCAAAACAAATATTTTTAGAAAAAATCAGTCTGCTATTGGAAACATATTTCAGCATAGGCGAAGCACAAGGCTATATTCAACTAAATCAAGGTTCGAGTTCGAACGACAATCTTCGCAGTCAAACATTGCCATTGAACCCTACAGCACAAGAATTCCAGCTTAACCCAATGATTAGTTTCAATCAACCGACACCCCACGTAACACCGAACACTTCATTCACACAACCACATGTAACATCATCTCCAGGTAATAATGTGTATGAAACCCGTACACCCAACCAGAGAATACATGATTTTATGACAATCGTGCATGAATTCCATGCACAGATTGCATAAGGCTGAGGCTCATGCACAGATTGCATTAAGTCAATATAGCAAGCCATTGCATTAGGTATCTGGTCACGAGAAAAAGGAACTAGGTTTGTGTTTGTGTCTACATAGAATCTATTTTTAAACTTCCGTCGAGGAACGAATTCTTTACACATACTTCGCCAACCTTATTTGCTTACAAAAAAAGTTGATCGAAAACGAGAATTGAACCTGTGCCGTCCACCAAGCCTAACGCTATTCGGCTGACGCGCTTGCCATCTGGGCTATACACTAGCTGAGAGAAGCAGTGATAGAAGACTATTATAATCCTCGTTCTATACTATGTGAATGAAGTAGAAGGGTAATAGAGATAGCAAAGGGCGATGAAAATGGAATTGGCTCTGCGTCCTTGTCCACCATCAAGTTGAACGGAGTCGGGAAGATTGTGTGAGTCGAAGCTATGCTGCTGTACACGATGCATATATTTGTTGCTGGAGGAGCTAAAGAGAGTCGTTTAGATGTGTTGGTCGAAATCAAATAAACCGATTTAATGCAATGAGTTGACGTAACAAGTATAACATTCTGTGAGTGGTTTGCATGCGAGATTTGATACAAAATGATTATTGCAAAGAATGTCACAACTTTTTGTTTTGCGTGTAGAAATGATGTACTAAATTAGTTTGAAAAAACAAGTGTAGTCGTACAAGGGGAAATTGACATGGCTAGAACAGAGGCAACTAGGAAATCGAATCCACAAATAGATGTCCAACGGAACCCAACACAAGAACCAAATAACCTTCATCAAATTTCCAGTCTATTGACGACTGAGCTTAAAGATTTCATCAAAAACACAATAGGTGAGGCTGTAAAAAATTATATGGACGAATGTGCCAGTTATCCTACACCAAGTTTTTCTTCGATTTTACGAAATCCAACACATAACGTGGCTACAAACACTACTTTAAATAATGTACCATTAGCTCACCAAGCTGAGCAGGTGCAGAACCGAAATGATAGAATGTCTCCCAGAATACCTAACAATCAAATTCAAACGCCACCGCCGCTCCATTATAGTAATAACTTACGCATTAAAATTGAAAAATGGCAAATTTTTTTCAGTGGTGAAGTAGGTCCAAGATCACTTTCAGTGGCAGAGTTTATTCGGCAAGTAACAATCTTAGCAAAGGCCAACCGAGTAAACGAAGAAGATTTGCTACAACAAGCTTACATTTTTTTTACCGGAGAAGCTCGAAAGTGGTATTTCACATACTGGGAAAAGTTTTTAACGTGGGATCATTTGGTGCATTATCTTACCATGAGCTTTGAAAATCCTAATAAGGATAAAGCGGTTGAAGACGAAATGCGAGAAAGAAAACAACGCTCAAATGAGCGATTTAGCGCCTATTTAGCAGACATGGAGCGCTTATCCCAAAGCTTAACACACAAAATGAGCGAGGATCAAAAACTTAAACTTATTTTTGATAATACGAAAATATCGTATAGAAGACGGTTGGCGTTAATTCGAGTAAAATCTATTAATGAATTGGCACATTATTGTTACCAATTTGATGCGTTAGAGCCTAGTCTTTACTCATCAACAATCACGAGGGGACACTTTCAAAACGTTAACCAAATCGATTTAGAACAGTTTGAAGATCTCACTCTGAATGATGAAGAGAACGAAGAAATAAACGCAATCCACGGTGTGAAATCCAACTTTAGAAATAGAGATTTCAGGAGAGACACAGTTCACGGCTGTACCAAAGCCTCCCACACAAATCCTAATAATGCTGCCGAAGAATCTATAGTTCTGATTAACTGTTGGAACTGCAGAAAATCGGGTCACGTCGCTCGAGACTGCCAGGAACAGAAACGTGTTTACTGTTACGTTTGTGGTGAACCAAATGTTACAAAAAGCAGTTGCCCACGGTCAGAATAACGAGGAAAAAAACTAAGCAGCGAAGAAGTCACTAGGGATCCACCTTCTTCCGAGCTCAAAGTACCTGAGATCCCACTGCAATACAACTATTTCAATCAAATCTTTATAATCAACCTCAGTCTAGTTACTTGTCCCCACGTCGAAGTTGAAATTTTAGGCACAAAACTCGTTGGTCTTTTAGATTCAGGCGCGAGCATTTCCGTAATCAGCTCGCTTGACCTGGTCAGGCAGTGGAACCTAAAAATGCAAAAACCAAATTTAAAGGTCCACACAGCTAATGGTGAGAGACTAAACTGTCATGGTTTCGTGAACTTGCCATTTACGTTCGATGGTAAAACCAAATTATTACCAACAGTAGTGATACCAGAAATATCAAAAGACCTAATCTGTGGTTATGACTTCTGGAAAGCGTTTGATATTCGACCTACAACTGAAAGTGGTTCCGATATCATAACAAACCCAAAAATTTATTACAAAGATGAATCCAAGCAATTAGGTCAAGTTAAGCCAAACACAGTTTATTGTCTGACTATTGATACTGATAAACCGGTAACAGAATCAGAACCCGAAATTGACGAAAGTTTGAATATTCCATTTCCTGAAGAGCCAGATATCAGTGAAATTACACCAGAATCTATTAGTACAGAGCATGAATTGACACATTCAGAAAAAATAATATTAGTTGATGTGATTCGCAAATTCCCTAGATCGTATAATGGAAAAATAGGGCGTACAAGTTTAATTCAGCACACAATCGAATTAACACCAGATGCCAAAACTAAAAAAATGCCGACCTATAAATATTCTCCAAAAATAGAACAAGAAGTGGACAGAGAAATTGAGCGCCTGATAAGCATGGAAGCAATAGAGGAATGTACGAGTGATTTCGTAAATCCACTACTTCCGGTCAAAAAGCCCAATGGTAAGTGGCGTTTGTGCCTCGATGCTAGACGCCTAAACCAAATGACTAAGTTACGGATCCTGTACACCTCCGGTGGTGCAAAGGGCCGACTTGAAAGATCTCCATCCTGAGCGTTGCCCGGCTATCGCTTTAACCTGTTGCCAGGTTAGATTTCGGTCGACTTCTTTTATTTCTTTATTGAGGCTTCGCCGCCATGAGCCTCTGGGTCTGCCTCTGCTGCGACGTCCCGCTGGGTTCCAGTCTAATGCTTGTTTACAGATTTCGTTTCCGCCCCTACGTAGAGTGTGGCCGACCCAGCCCCACTTCCGATCCCGAATTTCTGTTGCTATCGGCCTCTGGTGACAACGACGATGGAGCTCATTGTTTGAGATCCAGTTGTGAGGCCACCAGGCCCTAATTATATACCGCAGGCATCTGTTAATAAACACTTGCAGCCGTTGAGTGTTCTCCACTGATACACACCATGTTTCGCTAGCGTATAACAGCACAGATTTCACGTTAGAGTTGAAAATTCGTATTTTGGTGCGTTCACTTATCTGCCTGTTTTTCCAGATATTTCTTAAACTCGCAAAGGCAGCCCTTGCTTTCTTGATCCGTGCGCCTATGTCGATCTTGGTACCGCCGTCCAAATGACTAAGCGAGACGAATATCCGTTTCCAAATATGGTCAATATACTGGAACGTCTTGAGAATTCAAAATATTTCACGATTATAGATCTGAAAGACGCGTATCACCAGGTAATTTTGGACCCGAAATGCCGGGACTACACGGCATTTAGGACTAACAAAGGTTTGTTCAGGTACAGAACCATGCCTTTCGGCCTACTGAATAGTGGCGCCACTCTCTGTAGACTAATGAATAAGGTTCTCAAATTTGATTTACAACCGCGAGTGTTCGTTTATCTAGATGATATAATCATCACATCCCGAACGCTTGGCGAACACTTTCAGCTTTTAGAAATTGTTGCAAAAAGGCTACGAGCTGCGAATTTAACTATCAGCATAGAGAAGTCAAGGTTTTGCCAAAAATCTGTACGCTACCTTGGATATATTTTAAGCGAGGCTGGAATCTCAACCGACAGTTCCAAAATCGAGGCGATATTAAATTACCAAAACCCTAAAAACGTAAAAGATGTTAGGAGAGTACTGGGTTTAGCAGGTTTTTACCAGCGATTTATTGAAGGATACAGCGACATCGTTGCGCCTATATCCGATTTATTAAAAAAGGGCAAATCGAAATTCACGTGGACGAAAGCCGCCGACGAGGCTTTGCTCCGTCTAAAATCGGCGATGACCTCGCCGCCCATTTTGGCGAATCCAGATTTTTCACTTCCATTCGCGATCGAAACAGACAGTTCCGATGTCGCCATGGGAGCTGTTTTAACACAACAGATAACAGGAGAACGCAGATGCATTGCTTATTTTTCTAAAAAGCTTTCATCGACGCAACGCAAGTATAGCGCAACTGAACGTGAATGTTTAGCCATGTTGATGGCTATCGAGCACTTCAGGCATTTCGTGGAGGGGACTAGATTCACGATCTTGACAGACGCAATGAGTCTGACCTTCCTCAAGTCAATGTCGATCAACAGCAAAAGTCCACGCATAGCCAGATGGGCAATGAAGGTACAAGGATACGACATTGACTTTGTTTATAAAAAAGGCAAGGACAATATAAGCGCAGATGCACTGTCTAGGTCAATCAATGCGATCGACAGCAAAGCACTGATTGATACGCCATACGAAAACTTAAAAAAATTAATTATCCAGTTTCCAGACAAATATAAAGATTTCAAGGTTAGCAATGACAATATATACAAATTTGTTACTAATGCTGCCAAGGTTGATGATCCAACATTCCGTTGGAAATATATGCCTCGATGTTTCGAAAGAACAAATTGCATTCAAAATATACACGATACTGCTCATTTCGGCTATGAAAAAACGCTTCAAGCAGTCGCTGAAAGATACTCATGGCCAAGAATGAGCGGTGATATTCTTCGTTACTGTAAAACATGCCTCACCTGTCGCAGAGCGAAAACGGATAATGTTAATCCCAACCCTGCGTGTGGAAAACCAAAAATGTGCGACAGACCGTGGGAAATGATCTCAGTCGATTTTCTTGGTCCGTATACTCGAACACGAGCTGGAAATTCATGGGTGTTAGTAGTCACAGACTATTTTTCAAAATTTACGATGGTTCAGGTACTGCGACAAGCTAAAACTTCTTCTCTCATCACGTTTTTAGAAAATAATATATTCTTACTCTTTGGAGTCCCGGCGGTGTTAATATCCGATAACGGCCCACAATTCAAGGCTAAGGAATTTGAAAGTTTCCTCGCCAAGTACAACGTGCAGCATTGGAATTTAGCAGCCTATCACCCGGCTCCAAATCCGACGGAGAGGGCCAATCGAGTTATAACCTCGGCAATCCGTGCTTCCCTTATGGATAAGTCGCAAAAGGATTGGGACAAAGGGGTCCAACATATCGCCTGCGCAATTAGAAATAGTGTCCACAACTCAACTGGGTATTCTCCTTACTTCACTAATTTCGGAAGGAACAGAATTAGTTCCGGGGAAGAATACACTAGACTTCGCGCTACGAACAAGGATTTGAATCAATCAAATGCCTCAGCACATTCAATCGAACAAAAACAGCTGCACGAAGCAGTCAAAATAAATCTCCAAAAAGCGTATGACAGGTACTCCGCCAGCTATAATTCCCGTTCGAATAATCAAAACGTATTTGAAGAGGGAGAAGTTGTACTTAAGAAAAACTTTCACTTGTCAAATAAAGCAAATGATTTCACCGCTAAATTGGCACCACGGTATGACGAAGCTATTGTCACTAAAAAAGTTGGAACCTGCTGTTATGAACTCAAAGATTTAGTTTCGAATAAAATCCTTGGTGTTTATCACGCATCAAAACTAAAAAAACGAAATGCAAAATAAAAGCAAACACATAGCAAATTCTTGCTTAGTTTGAGGATAAATACCTCCTGCAACAAAACATTGACAATTTTTGTCGTTTTACAGCTATGTCTGCCTCTCGTTCTAGAGGCGAACGAAAACAAAAAACTGTTCGAATTACCTCCTCTAAGTAGGGTTGAGTCGTAGGAAATAACATACACACATACCTCCTCACCCGAAAATTGAGTTGCAGGAACATCGCCACGCAAATCCGTTTGCGTTTGTGACGAGCTATGTACGCCGACGCTTTGCGGTACGCCAACAAGAAATAATAAAAACACACCATCGTGGATGCATTGAAGATGATGCCATGCAGCACACACACTTGGAGCTGATTCTTTTGCACTATCTCGCTGATCAGACCACCTGAATACATAACAAATCCGTTAGTTTTAGGTCGTAGAATATAACTTTCCACAATTACCAATACATACAAGTAATTCCGTTTCGTATATCGTCAGCCATTTTCGTTTTTCAAACAGCCGGTCAAATTTTGTCAATTTTTATTAATATCTCACACTATACATATACAATAAATTCACTACAACGGAACAATAATTTTCTTTAAATTCACATCAGTTTTTTAGTTACAGCTTCAGAAAGATAGCCAGTTATTTTTTTCACCACGAATTCACTCGCGTACACTGCGTATAGATTCGCGACGACAACTAATAGTTTCGTTCAGTTTGTTTCGTGACAGGTTGGTTGAGCGAACCCACCAGAAAGAGAATCGGTTTTCAATCCAACACCGACCAACAGAGGGCAGTAGTAGGATTTAGCAGTAGGATTTTGATAGTGAAATAATCAGACAAAAAATTTGCTAGCAATGTTTTTGCATGCTTGTTAGTTTTCTCTTTGTTTAGGACTCGAATAAGCATATGAATGACATATTTTCGTTTAGCATCATTGATCACCTAGATTAACTATTAGTATAGATGAGAAGATTATCATTAAGCACGATCAGTCTAAATGACCCATTTTTTTCTGTTTCCCCAGTCGAAATAAATAATCTTCCAGCACTGTAAGCTTAGGTAGATTCTACAGTAGAAGTAGAACGGTAAAAGCGGACAGCATAATATAGGACCGATAGTTTCCGTTGATCCTCTTTCGCAAGCGGTCGCTTGTGGTTTTTCGTACCGTCGGTTCAGTTTCGTCAGTTTTTGCAATAATTTATGATTCAACGGGAAATCGGCATACAATTTCGCGAGTTCAAAAATGAGTCGGGGAGTGAAACCCCAACAATCTTTCCAAATATATTTGGAGTACTATCGTTCCGTATCGATGCGTAAAATTAAACCCCGCGCGTGCCCAAATATTTTTGGGGTGAAGAAAAAATTAGATTCGAATAAGTTTTTCGACGGCCATGATGGATTATTATAGTTTCGAACTTCGTCGTATATAACATAGAGAAGAAAATGTGTGCGTGAGTAATATCGAGTAAGAGAAAGTTAAAGAGAAAAATCAAAGCGAATAAGTGTATATGATCCAAATCGTAAGTGTATTATGTAGTGGTGAAAGCACCTATCTGCGTAGAACGAGCGACATTGAGTAAATAGAACAAAAATGAAACGACACCAGAAAAACGGAAGATTGTATAAGAAAATTTTAATAAAATTCATGAACTTGAATTTTATCAAAAATTTTCTAGGCCAAGATAGAGGGTGATATGTAACAGCAATTGGCAATAACCTGTGTGCTCGCGCGAAAGCAACAAGCGCACAGTGCCACATTACACGCCAGTTTGGCTGCGTTAGGCAAGTATTTTTCTCGCGCGAGTGGCTGCCGCCCAGCGTAAATAAACTGTTATACACTTGTTTATCAGTAATCCAGCTCATCACCAAGTAACAAGTGATGCACGATACGATGAGGCTCTTCATGTTTTAGAAGGTTTCCTCCTTAGTTTGACAGATCAATCTATTATTTTTAATTTTGGTCGTCGTTGAATGTGGTTAGTTCAGAGTGAAGAGAGTGACTAAGTGGAAAAATTATAAAGCAGATGGCTGATCAAATCAGGTGGGCAAAAAACGAGTGAATTGTGGCTTGTGTATAGGTAATAATAGGAGAAAACCGTTTGAAGAATTATCCTTCAAACGAAGGTTTCTTTATTGGAAACAGAAAAGGCAGCGAGTACCGAAAGCCGAACCACGCGGAGGAAAGGCCGCCATCGCCTTATTGGCGTCGCGAACATCAGGTGCATAGGGCAAAGTGACGGAAGAGTTGGCAACGCATTGGTGTCCCGGTACAAGCGAAGTGTACACATCCGTCTGATCACCCGCCAATCCTCGTCTGACCCGGCTGACTCGGTAATCCTTTGGCGTGGCAAGGTCACTTACTCTCGAGAAATCTGCCATTACCGAAAGCGAGCTTACAAGCGAATCAACGTCTCCGCATTCGAGTGACCCGCAAGTAACTATATCAACATTTTCGTTCCGGTTTTCGAACCGTACGCCGTCGGTCCCGAGACTACCAGCGAGCACCGTCAAACTCCACGTCGCCAAGCCGCCTCCTCGCTTCCGGCAAAATACGAGCGTCACCAAGCTACATTCGTCGCCCCCGGCGAACTCAGTTGCACCGCGAACTTCTCCACGTCGCCAAGCCGCCTCCTCGCTTCCGGCATAATACGTGCACCACCAAGCTACATTCGTCGCCTCCGGCGAACTCAGTTTCATCGCAAGCTTCTCCGCGTCGCCCAGCTGCCACCTCCGGCAAAATAGGAGAGTCGCCAAGCCGTACTCATCACTTCCGGTGAACACATTTGCCCCGTCAAGTTCCATCAAGTCGTCCAGCCGCATTCATCGCTCCCGGTGAAGTCACTAGCATCGCCAAACCTCGCCACGTCACCAGTCCACCATCGTCGCCAGGCGAACTCCATTGCACCGTCTCGTCCGGTGGACCACATCGTTAAGCCCTGCCGCGCAAACGAAAGTCACCGCAAGCCACAGCAGGTAGTACTACAACGGACAAAGGAAAGTACAACTAAAACAGGTTAGCACTACGATTATTATCCCTTGTATTATATAATGGTCTCTGGTGCGCGCACACAGTAGGGTATCAGGTACCGAAACATTGTACTTAACTCAAAAGCTTGAATATATAAAGTAGATAATTGCCATACGAAACCAAAATTATTAGTTTGATTGATTCTCTAGTTTTCTTATTTGATTCGCCATTAGTTGTTTGATGTTGAGTGGATCGCGTTAATACTCGCCCTGAGATTGATAGCCGGGCAAGCTACAAAACCGTGCGTTCTCACATCATACTTCTTGAGTGTGTTGGCGCTGAAGTGGGAAACGTTTTTCTATGTAGCAGGGAAGGTGTTAAGCCGATCGCAACCGAAGGGTAGTTGCACTTGCGATAGTTTTTTTTTGGTAATTTCCAGTTAGTTTGTTGCGATAATCGCTAGCGCACTACAAAGGTTGTCATAGTGGTAACGAAGCAACCTTGGTCGAGGCAATACATATTCTTGCGTTTTTTTGGTATCGTTCCGTTTGGCCTAAACTAGGGTGACATTCCTGTTACACCTTCTGGATACTGGGTTCGCCGTAGAGTTGGGCGAGCTCATGGTTCATTCTTCGCCGCCACACACCGTCTTCTTGCACACCGCCAAAGATGGTCCTAAGCACCCGTCTCTCGAATACTCCGAGTGCTTGCAAGTCCTCCTCGAGCATTGTCTATGTTTCATGTCCGTAGAGGACAACCGGTCTTATAAGCGTCTTGTACATGACACATTTGGTGCGGTGGCGAATCTTTTTCGACCGCAGTTTCTTCTGGAGCCCGTAGTAGACCCGACTTCCACAGATGATGCGCCTTCGTATTTCACGACTAACGTTGTTGTCAGCCGTTAGCAAGGATCCGAGGTAGACGAATTCCTCAACCACCTCGAAGGTATCCCCGTCTATCGTAACACTGCTTCCCAGGCGGGCCCTGTCGCGCTCGGTTCCGCCCACAAGCATGTACTTTGTCTTTGACGCTTTCACCACCAGTCCAACTTTTGTTGCTTCACGTTTCAGGCGGGTGTACAGTTCTGCCACCATTGCAAATGTTCGGACGACAATGTCCATGTCATCCGCGAAGCAAATAAATTGACTGGATCTGTTGAAAATTGTACCCCGGCTGTTACACCCGGCTCTCCGCATGACACCTTATAGCGTAATGTTGAACAACAGGCACGAAAGTCCATCACCTTGTCTTAGTCCCCGGCGCGATTCGAACGAACTGGAGTGGAGTGCTTTGATCAATCTGGTAAGCTTCCCAGGGAAGCTGTTCTCGTCCATAATTTTCCATAGCTCTACGCGGTCTATACTGTCGTATGCCGCCTTGAAATCAACGAACAGATGGTGCAGCGCAACATAGCTGTCAATAACTTTGACATCGTTTTGAAGTTTAGCGATCCAATAACTGGAAAACTGTTGTAACGATCGAATTGCAGTGTAAAGTATTGCAGTTAAAGGAATTGCAGTTAACGAACGCCTACAGTATATGTATGTATAAAGAACTGATTTGCTATGCACAATAATGAGACTTTGATTTGTATTTTTTATATTCGTTTGTAATTGCGTGGCATGCAAGTTTAATTTTTTTAATGTCAACAATTTCTAGTAATAATGGAAACACGCAAATAAGTTAGCTCTATTACAAATAATAATATTTTAAACTTTTAAACTGATAAAAAGCTGAAAGCTGGAGAACCTCTGCTTTATCTGATGCATAATAATGGTGGTCAAAATGGGAATGGAAAAGTAAACACAGACACGATCCGGAAAGCGAACATGGACGCAAAAAGATGTCTACAGAGGGTTTGTCTGTCTGAGTTGGCTAGCTTAAGAAAGCAAAAGAAATTGGACACTTTGACAAGCTGGATAACATACGAACGCAAAATTGAGGGTCGGAAGTTGCATACGAAAAAAAATCAAAATATCGAAACTGCAATCAATATTTGAAAAATAAAATAAAATCCACAACACAATCAGAATTAATTATAATTTTCTTTGCTTTAGTTTAACTATGGGATCAGACAATGGATGCTTTTCGGTTAGTTGATAAGGGCAGTATCAGCCTCATCAATTTCGCTGCTCAGACATTGAAATTGTCAGTAACACATTTTAATGCGACGTAAAGTGGCGTAATAATGTTGGCAATACAAAGGCTTCTGAATAGTTTTGCCCACAGACATCCCAAAAGCAAGCAAAAACAAAAACATGTTATTACGCATGAAAAGTATTAACAGCTTCGTTAAACTTTAGCAATGTTTACTTTCATTCTGTTCGATTCACCGTTATATCAAAACTCATTGAGGAACACGGTGTGTTTATTTCATCATTTATCCTCAACTCTTCGTGTCTGACAAATGCATTCGCTGCAGAGTAAAAACACAAAGAGGCCTCACTGCGTTGAGGAAGAGAAAAAATGAGCGATAATCGAAACACACTCTCTCCGGTCTTTTTGAGGAGTGCAAAAGACACGCACATTCCGACTACTCTGAGGAGTATGCCAGCCCTGCTTGAAAGTGAATGCCTTTTCGTTGCACTTTGGTGAACGAGAAAGGCAAAAATAAAACAGACATTGCACTAGGGTCTTAGTACCGGGAGTACCGGTACCGGAATTCCCGGGAGTACCGACCAATTTTCGGTACCGAAATACCGGTACTGGCTTAATGAAAGTACCGGTATTTTCGGTACTAAGGAAAAAGTTTTGGTTAAAACTTCCGATGGTTAAAACTAGCCACCCTATAACCAGAGACCGGCGGAGTGAAAAACTGTCGAAATGGCAACGTATGAAAATGCATGAAATCGTGAAAATAATACTGACATCACTTGAACTTTTTGTTTGCTTCTTATGGATGCAAAAAGTAAACAAGTCGAATTGGAACCGCTTTTGACGGTTCGATTGGAAACAAGATGGCGTCTTCGCCGATCTCTTATTGTAGTATTTCTAGTTAAAACCACATTTTTCGAATGCAGCAGCTAGTAAGAAAGATATTATTTTTTTTTACTAAAATTTAAAACACTTGACAATAGAGTTAATAAACTATAAAGGACGATTGTCGCTGCGGTTTCCTTTGTTATTGTCCCCAAACATGTTGGCTACCTATCTCCCAAAACATACTCATTTTTCCTTCGTTGACATTTAGTGCCCTATCCTTGCCAGCAAAAGATGTTTCGCCAATTCCTGTAGGTTCGATTACTGCACCAGGATTCGTAAAGATTGTAAGACAAGAGTTAACTTACAACGACTCAGAAAAAGCTTAAAGGAAAATACTTGTCAATGCTTCATGATTCACTAGCAACAGTTCGCCCTACTTCTGTAGACTCAGAAAGAGCTTTCTCTGTTTCTGGAAGCTTCGCTACTAAAATACGACCCCGTATGTCTGACGAAACATTGAATATGATGTGCGTTTTGAAAGCATATTTCAAGGATAAGGACAAGCCCCAAGACAAGTGTTGAATACATAAAAAGGAATCAATAAAGTTTGAATCGTTACCATTACATCTTGACTTTTTTTTTGATTTTAATGATTTTCGAAAAAAACTCAAAGGTGCAGCCCAATCGGGTTGTACGCAAAGGTGACGTAGGACTACGTAGCTATTCAAAATTGATGGTATTTGCCAAGATGAATACACCACTAGGTGTTCCAATCTGCCAATTTCACGATTCAGCCATCTTGGATTTTAGTATGGGAGAGCCAGCCGGTTTGTTTATGTTTTGCACCAAAAATGAATTTTTCACCCCCGCCTTCTTCTCGCCCATAAATTGGGCAGATTGAAACACCTAGCTGTGTATTCATCTTGGTATTTGCCATAAAAATTTGTGTCGTTTTATTAACATTGAGCAAACTGCTCGGAGGTCAACTGAATCAAGAAGTTGAATAGTTGTTCCCAGTTGGATGGACTTTGAGTCTCTAACCGTGGAATTAGCATGACTCATCGGCCGCTGAAGCCACTCGACTGGCTTTCAGTCGGGGATATCACAATCCTTACTTTGTCACGTACGCTTACATCGCGGGCGAAAACCAAACGTTGCAAATAAATATATTTGCGTTTGGTTTCACGCCACTTCTGATTCTGCTAATTTCTCCTTTATTTCAGCCATTTTTGAGGATGGTGTCCACCAAAAAGGTCTTTATACAAAAGAAGGTTGATCCGACAATCCGACATGAACTTTCTTCAATGTGCAAAACTCAATCGTAACTAGCAAATTTGGTAGCGCGGCGGAGGGAGATGATGCAATTAATTTAAACGGATGGAATCACTAACAGCAACCAAGCTACCACGTTTAACCCGATGTTGCCGAAACAGTCCATTTTCGCAATTAATTCTTTCTTTCCATAAAATGCTGGTCCTGAGAAGAACCAATTTTCTTTTCCAAATGCGTCTTTCCAATAACTAACTGGATCCAAACGTTTGTCAGCACCCTGCGTTGAAATTGTCCAACCGCCACTTTATGTTTTTTCGCCAAGCCTTCAACATTGGAATAAATTTTCAGCATTTCCACCATTACCCACGCCTTCGTGCTGCTGTGTCCGCTCCGCTGCATCACATTTTGTCCAACCGCTCATTATACAAAAGGTTGATCCGACTATCCGAAATAATCTTTCTTCAAAGTACAAAACTCAATCGTAAATAGCGAATTTGATAGCGCGTCGGAGGGAGATGATGCAGTAAATTTGAATGGATGGGATCACTAACAGCAACCAAGCTACCACCGAAACAGTCCATTAACGCAATTAACTCTTTCTTTCCATAAAATGAACCAATTTTCTTTTCCCAATGCGCCTTTCCAATAACTAACTGCATCTAATCGCTTGTCGTACCCTTGCGTTGCAACTGTCCGACCGCCACTGGATGATTTTTCGCTCAGCCTCTAAAATTTGAAATAAATTTTCAGCATTGCCACACTGCCACCCACTCCTTCGTGCTGCTGTGTCCGTTCCACTACTCGAATGTCAAACCGCTCGAATCGAAATGGCTCGCGCGCACCGGACAGCAGCTTTCTTGTATTCAATAGATTAAGCCCGTTAGCCCCGCCCCTTTGTGAGCTGATGTGGGTGTACATAAAATATGCACTCATAACGATTAATGAAGGGGCGGGGCTAAGGGAATTACTTAATTAGATATAAGAAAGCTGCTTTCCGGCGCCATTTCCGGTGCCCACGCAACGCTCGACCTCTACGTAACAAACCTGAGTGACCACGTCTCGCAGCCGGTTGTATACCAGGAGCTCAGTTCGGATCACTATCCGGTGGTGGCGGAACTGGGCTCCTCGGTCAATCGGCACCAGCAGTTACGGCGGAACTACCACCGAGTGAACTGGCAGCGTTTCCAGCAGTGCGTCGATAACACCGTCGACTACGAGGTGCGTCCGGAGACGCCGGAAAGTATCGACCGCCAGCTGTGCGCTATCGAGGAGGCGATCACGGCGGCCTGAGAGCAACACGTACCGACGGCTCGGCAGGTAAGCAACTCCTAAACATCGATACACTCACCAAAGATTTGATTCGATTGCGGAATGTCACTCGCAGGCAGTTTCAGCGTACTGGACTGCCTGAGCTTAAGGCACGCTGCAATCGAATCACAAAATTATCAAGGCCAGAATGGTGGACCTCAAAATAACGACTTCTCGAATAAGATCCGCACTCTCCCAGATTATGCTAAGCCGTTCTGGAAAATGACCAAAATTCTAAAATCCAAGCCTCGGCCCATTCCACCTTTGATCCCACTAGACAATAATGGCTCTAAGGATCGCTTGATAACTCCTGCAGAGAAGGTCGCTGAAATAGGTCGTCACTTCGTCAGCTCACACAATCTTGGGCAGAACATCGTCAGTCCACACGAAGCAGCCGTCAACGAGCATGCTAACAACATCCATTTGATTCCCAACGACTTCTCGGAGGAGTTGGAGATCTCAGCTGACGAATTGACGGCCTATATCAAATCGTCGAAGAACATGAAGGCCCCAGGCTTCGACAGCATCCTGAATCTCGAGCTCAAACACATGAGTGCTCCGTTCTTTGAGCACCTCTCGCTGATCTTTAATCAGTGTCTCCGGCTTAGCTACTTCCCATCGTCCTGGAAGTCAGTGAAAGTCATCCCCATCCAGAAGCCTGGGAAGGAACCTTCCTCCCCCAAAAGTTATCGACCCATCAGCCTTCTCTCAGGGTTATCCAAGCTATTCGAAAAAGCTATTCATCATCGGTTACTCGAGTCTGCCGAAAATCTCAACATCTTGCTCGAGGAACAGTTTGGTTTCCGACGCGGTCGGTCAACTGTACACCAACTGACCCGAGTTACCAACGTCCTCAGACGGAACAAGTTTGTCTCGAAAACATCCGCCATGGCCTTACTCGATGTCGAGAAGGCATTTGACAATGTATGGCATGATGGCCTGGTGTACAAACTACAACGCTACAATCTTCCCAGCTACCTGGTGAACATCATCAACAATTACCTGTCGGCAAGGACATTCCGGGTCTCAATCAGCGGAGCGAGTTCCAATGCGCACAACATCGTCGCAGGCGTTCCCCAGGGCAGTATCCTCGGGCCCCTGCTTTTCAATCTGTTCACCTCCGACATGCCAGAACCTCCAGAAGGCGGCATTCTGTCTCTGTTCGCAGATGACACATCCATCGTCTACAACGGTAGAGTGATCAGAGCGCTAGTGGCAAAACTCCAACGAGGCCTGGATGCCCTGACAGAGTACCTCACCAGCTGGAAGATCTGTATCAACGCGGCGAAGACCCAGGTCATCATTTTCCCCACTCCAAATCCCCTAAACTTGTTCCGCCTGGGGACTGTAAAATCATCCTCAATGGCACGACCGTGGAATGGGCCAATGAGGCCGGCTACCTTGGCTTGACCCTCGACAGCAAGCTTATTTTCAGGCAACAGGTTGACAAAACGGTGACAAAGTGTAACGTCTTGTTGAAACTACTGTACCCTTTGATCAACCGCCGGTCGTCATTGTCCCTGAAAAATAAGCTTGCTGTCTACAAGCAAATCATCCTCCCTGTGATCGAATATGGCATGCCGGTCTGGGAGAGCTGCGCTAAAACCCACCACCTCAAACTTCAACGGGTCCAAAACAAATTCCTGAGGATGATCCTCAACACCCTCCCAGGACAAGAACATCCGAGGTCCACCGTCTGGCCGGAATAAAACCTTACATGAACGCTTTGGTGAGTGTAAAGAAAAGTTTAGGGTCCGTTGCTTGCATTCGGATCAGGCTCCAATTAGGGCGCTAGTTCCAATCTAGGTTATCAAATTTCTTATTGTAAATATTAGTGTACATAGTAGTTAGGTTATCAAATTTAAAAAAACACACCAGCGCCTCCTAAAGGCCGTCATGATATATCATATTAACACTTAAATAACAATGTAAACATAAAAATTTAAAATTGAAGTTGGAGGGCCAAGCCGGCCGAGCACTGTACATGTAAAAAATAATTGTAGAACAGAAAATGAAACAATAAAGAAGAATTTTACTACTACTACGCCATTTTGGTCTTCGACAGCATCCTGAATCTCGAGCTCAAACACATGAGTGCTCTGTTCTTTGAGCATCTCTCGCTGATCTTTAATAAGTGTCTCCGGCTCAGCTACTTCCCATCGTCCTGGAAGTCAGCGAAAGTCATCCCCATCCGGAAGCCTGGGAAGGATCCTTCCTCCCCCAAAAGTTATCGACCCATCAGCCTTCTCTCAGGGGTATCCAAGCTATTCGAAAAAGCTATTCATCATCGGTCGGAGTCTGCCGAAAATCTCAACATCTTGCTCGAAGAACAGTTTGGTTTCCGACGCGGTCGGTCAACTGTACACCAACTGACTCGAGTTACCAACGTTCTCAGACGGAACAAGTTTGTCTCAAAAACATCCGCCATGGCCTTACTCGATGTCGAGAAGGCATTTGACAATGTATGGCATGATGGCCTGGTGTACAAACTACAACGCTACAATCTTCCCAGCTACCTGGTCAAAATCATCAACAATTACCTGTCGGCAAGGACATTCCGGGTCTCAATCAGCGGAGCGAGTTCCAATGCGCACAACATCGTCGCAGGCGTCCCCCAGGGTAGTATCCTCGGGCCCCTGCTTTTCAATCTGTTCACCTCCGACATGCCAGAACCTCCAGAAGGCGGCATTCTGTCTCTGTTCGCAGATGACACCTCCATCGTCTACAACGGTAGAGTGATCAGAGCGCTAGTGGCAAAACTCCAACGAGGCCTGGATGCCCTGACAGAGTACCTCACCAGCTGGAAGCAGGGATGGAATGCTCCTCAGAGCGAATCAGGAGAAGAAAAAAAATGCTCACTGCTCTCGACACACGAATCTTTGCTCTTCTCTTTTGTACTTTTGCGTGTCTCTCTTTTTCGGGTGGCTCCGAAATATATTCATTTCTCAATGATAACTAAATGGTTTGACTCGATGAGGTGAGGAAAAAGTTGCTCATTGAGTATCTTTGAGCCTCTTTTCTCGAAGGACGGAATTGGTGATGGCGAATAAATTTATGATAATTAGTTGGCTAATCTAAAGGGTAGCCAGTAGGTTATTGTATTTATCGTGTTTGCTTAGAAAACAATTCAATCACTGTCATAATGCGGGTTAAGGTAGGGTGACCATATATCCTAAAGGAGGACATGTCCTCCTTTTCATTGAAAATTAGATGTCGTCCTTTTGCGCTGAAATGTCCTCCTTTTTTGGATATTTTCAAAAATATCTTTTTCTGCTGTAATTTTGGTGTTTTAAACAATACTACAATCGAGTTCCATTCAAAATTATTTGTTGGACATTACTATTGTGTTTTGAAATATTTTCCTTCAAGTTTTTTAATATAATCAATGTTAATATCGGATATTAAATGCTTGAGTTACAGTAACACATATGTCCAAGATAACAAAATAATAGGTCCTATTGGTAAAATGGATTAGGAAAAATGCAAATGCTTTTCAAAATTTTCTACGAGTAAACATCTATCGAATTGCTTTTGGAACACATCGCACGGTACGTTTCCCTATCCCATGCCTAGAATGGAACAGTTGAGTTTCTTTAGTCTAAATCTGAATAGTTTTAAATTTCTTCAGTTATGAACTTGGTGATACAATTACTATGTCTGAAACTTGATTATGCATATGTACAACAGGTGATAGATTTAGTTCGGAAAAGGTATTGGAGGGTATCCGCCCCTTCGGCGGGGTTTGATCCCACGACCCCAGTTGGGATCAAACCCCACCGAAGGGGCGGTTACCCTTCAATACCTTTTCCGAACTAAATCTATCACAGGTTGTACATATGCTTAATCAAGTTTCAGACATAGTAATTAATTTCTACTCCGGGTGGCTTAATACCCGGCATATAGGCAATTAACTTTGAATGTATTGGTGATACAGTTAACAATATCATTCTCATTTACATGCCTTAAATTGTGATTCTCAATGACATTCAAGAAAAAAATTCAACTGGCCTACTAAGCATCTTGTGTTCGGTCCTTATAGAACCTAATGTTCAGTCAGTTATCTATTGACAAATTTTCAGAATTATATGCCATGAGCTGTTCTTGTTAAAATTCTGTTCTCTGTTGATTTCAAAATTAGTTGAAACTAAAATCTTACCATTACAAAGAAAGAGCCTGAAGTTTATAACTGAAAAGTGAAATAGACTATAATGACAGTTGGGAATATTTCATCTGGAGATGTAATGTTAATAAGTAGAAGAAGATCTCTGTATCTCCTGGCTTAAACATGTGCTTGTGCTAAAATAAGTGTCAGGTGGAGGCGATATAAGCACATGCCTTTATTTAAGTTCATGCAAAGTGTTCATATATGGCCTCCATTTTGTGCTAATTGTTATACGATCTCTTGTTTGCTGGGTTACTTGCTGGTTCTTACAAAAACCTCTTTCAATGAACATTAGTGTGCAAAAATCTAACAATATAATATAATATTTTTATCATATTAAAAACTAAAAATCGATCGATGTTTTTATGTCCTCCTTTTTCGACCAAATGTCCTCCTTTTTCGCTACGATTTGGGTAAATTGTCCTCCTTTGGAAAAATATCGTATGGTCACCCTAGGTTAAGGGCTGTTCCATTTTATTTTTACACGTTGAAGACATTCTCTTAAAAGATCTTAGTATATTTTAATCAAAATTGAAGCAGTCGAACAAATCTTGTATTTATCGGTCAAAACGGTATACACTGGAGTCATGCGGATTAATATGACCGATTTGCAAGATTTCCTCACCAATCGATTCGGCTTGGGCTCCGCTGTGTATTCAAAAAGTTTGCAAATCTGGTGGGGGAAGCTGGAAAACTGTCTAAATACAATATTAGGGCCAGTTGGGAGAAAACCCAATGCGATCGCACATAAAATGATCTAGAGTGCGGCGCTGCAATGAACACAGCAATTGACAGGAATGCAAAATAATACAACCCCGAGCAAGCTCGGGTACGTTCAACTAGTCTCTATGTATAAGAATGAGTTTGCATTTCCTTTGAGGCAATATAACTCACGAACGGGTGGACCAATTTACAAGATTCTCTCAGTAATCGATTCGTCTTGGGATCAACTGTATACTAATAGTTGATCAATTTGCTGGGTAAAGTTGAGTTCTGAAGAAAGCCATCAAACTCGAACTGAAATCGATTTAGAGTGCGACGCCTCAATCAACTAAATGATTGACAGATCAAAAATAAAATCCGAGAGAGATCGGGCAGTTCGTCTAGTATAAGTTAATTTCGTCAATAATCTCTTTGCAGTTCAAATTGTAATTGCTAACCAGATAAATGTAAAATTGCCTACATCAAGCTGCCTGTTGCTTAGAAGCAGTAAATAATTAATGTAAAGATAGAATGGTGTTCATTTCTACCCGTTCATGGATGCTATACACGGTCCCTATTCTCATGCTGCTCTCATAAAAGTACGAATGTGTAAGACTGTTATGCGGGTAGCGATGGTATGACAGAAGTGCTTTGCTTTCATTTATCTGTACGTTCAGTTGGAAAGAATAACAAAAGTGATGCTCCTCAAAGAGGCTCATTGAGACAAACGGTTTCTCTCAGAGAGAGCCGCTCCTCATTTTTCCCACAACGAAGAGCATCTTTTTTGTATGTTTTGATCATATCCGTGATATTTTGTTGCTCACTTTTGATGAACTTTTTTTTGCTCATTGAGCTCATTGTGCGAGCAAATGCCAAGCCTGGCTGGAAGATCTGTATCAACGCGGCGAAGACCCAGGTCATCATTTTCCCCCACTCCAAATCCCCTAAACTTGTTCCGCCTGGGGACTGTAAAATCATCCTCAATGGCACGACTGTGGAATGGGCCAATGAGGCCGACTACCTTGGCTTGACCCTCGACAGCAAGCTTATCTTCAGGCAACAGGTTGACAAAACGGTGACAAAGTGTAACGTCTTGTTGAAATTACTGTACCCTTTGATCAACCGCCGGTCGTCATTGTCCCTGAAAAATAAGCTTGCTGTCTACAAGCAAATCATCCTCCCCAGATCGAATATGGCATGCCGGTCTGGGAGAGCTGCGCTAAAACCCACCACCTCAAACTTCAACGGGTCCAAAACAAATTCCTGAGGATGATCCTCAACACCCCTCCCAGGACAAGAACATCCGAGGTTCACCGTCTGGCCGGAATAAAAACCTTACATGAACGCTTTGGTGAGTGTAAAGAAAAGTTTAGGGTCCGTTGCTTGCACTCGGACCAAGAAGCGCTTAGGGCGCTAGTTCCAATCTAGGTTATCAAATTTTTATTGTAAATATTAGTGTACATAGTAGTTAGGTTATCAAATTTAAAAAAAACACACTAGCGCCTCCTGAAGGCCATCATGATACATTATATTTTAAAAACTAAGTTACAACATAATAATAATAATAATAATAATAATAATAATTAAAATTGAAGTTGGAGGGCCAAGCCGGCCGATCACTGTACATGTCAAAAATAATTGTAAAACAAAAAATGTGTAAATAAAGAAGAATTTTACTACTTTACTACTACTACGCCATTTTGGTCGGGATTCCGCAGACAACATACCGTTTGAAGAATGACAAGCTCTAAGAATCCCATGAAATTTTCTCGCAAGATTCTGAATTGGGCATGAGATGTTGTTTATCTAAGATGCGTTTTGTTGCGAGGAATAACAACAGAAATTTTACTCACGACGAAGTTTCTTCATATTACAAAACATTATCTCTTGGCATCTGGCTGTCCGAGCGACGTTCACCGATGGGTGGTTGCTGTAAATAGTTTCCACTGAGGTGGCGTCTTCATTGATTTTATACAAAAGCCAACATTTTATACAAAAGAAGGTTGATCCGATTATCCGAAATAATCTTTCTTGAAAGTACAAAACTCAATCGTAAATAGCGAATTTGATAGCTCCTCGAAAGGAGAAGATGCAGTAAATTTGAATAGATGGAATCACTAACAGCCACCAAGCTACCACGTCAAACCCGATGCCACCGAAGCAATCCATTTTCGCAATTAACTCTTTCTTTCCATAAACTGTTGGTCCTGAGAAGAACCATTTTTCATTTCCCAATGCGTCTTTCCAATAACTAATTGCATCCAAAACGTTTGTAAGGCACCTTGCAATTGGGTGCAAATAAAATGGGCACACATAGCGATTAATAAAGGGGCGGGGCTAATGGAATGACTTCTGTAGATATAAGAAAGCTGGTTTTCGGCGCGCGCGAGCCATTTTGATGGAAATTCCGCAGACAATGTCGGAAAATGTTATTTGCCACCGCCTTGCAAGCGGAAAAAAATCAATACCAAATTTTCAAAACGACTTATCTGCTTTTGTAAACAAAGATTCAAACGCTGATTTGACGAATCTGAGAGCACTCCTTCGCGAACCAGCATCATAAACAGGTAGCAGAAGCCTCCACTTACGTAATGATGGTATTGGTTTGCGTGGGAGTGCTCTCAAATTTGTCAAATCGACGTTTGAATCTTTGTTTACAAAAGCAGATAAGTTTTGAAAATTTGGTATTAAAATGCAAAATTTAATAAGAGATTTAAAAAAAATTGGTTTTACGTAAACCAAATCAAAACAACACACGTTACATTTTTAGCGAAGAGTCCTAGTTGGAAAATGTATCACAAATGAAAAAGTAGAAGGTTGTATCCGAGACACGACCGCCAATTGGACGTAGGATTACGTAAGTGTAGAAGATTTTATTTTGAAACTCTAAATATGTTTCTTGGTGCTGATTTTTGAAGATGGGGCTGTATATTCAATCTGGGTTGGAATATCCTCGACATGTCGCATATCCTGGAAATAAATGGGCGAAAACCCGATTGTTACTATAAACTCATTTCGGTTTATAACTATAAGCAGAGTATTAAAGAAACAGAAGATCGGTAAACAACAGCCTCAACAACATCTTCCTCCATGAATATTTGGTGGCCCTGAAAAGGGCCGTTTGTTTATGTTGGCTTGAAGCCTTTTGAAGTGATGTACGCCGTGGTCCCGATGAATGTTAAAGGATGCATCAATCCACTGTTGGGCGGAATCTGTAGAAAACAAAGAAAAGAACAAAACGGAAAGAATGTTTCATATTAAATACATTATGATCTAAATATAAATTTAGTTACCAAATACTCAAGTTTCATTTTCAGGATCAATTATCTATTTTTGCTACGGACTGTCCGGCTGATGTCAATGATTGGTCATTCAGGTTGAAATCGAACGTTTCGGCAGATGAACTAGCGGAACAACGACGATCAGTGACGTTAATTCACTTCACTGGGATGGCATCGGTTCTAGAATAAAATAACATAACTGATGAAGAGAACTATGTTTAATTCTAAATCATTAGTTTTACCTCGGGACACCGCAAGAATCGACAAAATAGGCCGGTGGTAGGAGAAGTACGTGCAGTATCTCCTGCATTCCACACTTACGTTCCGGGTGAACGTTAGATCGAGACATGTGCCACCCAGAGTAGTCGCTATAGTTGGATCCGAAGCACAATCCAGATAGAGAAACTGCTTCATGAACCAGATGAAATCTCTGTTCTCCTCTTTCGTCACATCAATATTAAAGTCTCCTGACACTACCACGGGCATGGCAACATGGGTGTACTTTATGAGGTTGCGCACTAAGAAATATTTCTTTTGCTTCAGGGTGGTACCTAGTAAATATACAAAATTTAATGCAACATACTTAAAGACAAACACAACTATACTATTTGATTATACCTGGTGAAATATATACCGCAAACAGTAACGTGCGGGTTTCCATGATCGAAACCTCTGCAGCACAGCAGTCCCCATATTCGTCTGCTACACTCAATGCTGGGTCATAGCTTTCATTGAGCTTCGTAATGGCGTGAGAAACGGCCATAGTTGACGAACCAGCACGTTCAAATATTGCCACTCCTCCCGCTCTTGTTCCGTCACGCTTCTCTTGACAAACACAAAGGTATCCATTGATGTTTGTGGTTGTGCCGTTGTCAAGTTGTTTCGCTCATTGCAAGCAAATCAACGGCGGTAAGCACCTGATCTGTTGCAATGTCCGACGAGTGTGCATTCAAACTTTGTACATTGATGCTCATCAACGTACAAGCCAACCTGTTTGCGGTTATAGCTTCCATGATATCGTCTGTAATGGTGCGCATACGATGGTTACTCAAACGTTCAAGTTCCGTCCGAAGGTCGTTCATTCTAAGGGTCATAGAACCCTTTCCGTGGTGGAACCGGAATGAGTTACTGGCATTCGTCAGATACAATCCGTCGATTGATGTAACCCTGGAAAGACCAACGTAAACTAGCTGCTGTTCCTGACCCTTATCGTAATTATATACGACTTCCGAGAATGTGCCTTGGGACTTATGGACTGTGAGGGCACACGCACTTACAACGGGAAACTGAACTCTTTTGCACTTAACACCACCGTTAAGGGTTACGTTCGCCGATCGTTTGACGATTGGAGTCCAGCCTGTTTGTAGCACCCCAGGTCTCGAATACACCAGCGGTCTGGCCTTCACTCTCAACATCTTCCCAATGGACTCATTTTCGAATGCCATCCAAAGCCTCGTGATTGCCTGTTGCTGCGAGTTTCCTTCGTTGTACTCAACATGCATGAGCTCTCCGATCGCTCCGTTCACGATGCCATCTTCGACATCCACGTTGGTGGTCAGCATATAAGGTGTACCAAGAACAAGACGCAACAGATACGGTAAGCCACCAGTCTCTACTACACTCATCTTATGCACCTTTGTGCGAGCACTGGCCAGCTGGGAATTGTCCTTATAACCAGAGTATAGGTCATCTGCAGTACATTCGACAGCCTCTCGATCCATCAACGCCACAGAGTTATACCGTTCGACATCAGCGTTCCGATGGAATAACCGGATCCCTCGAGTGACATGCTGCCGACACCACTCCTCCGGACGGAAGCTGCTTTCAATAAGCTCGATTTCCTCAGACGACATCCGCTCACCGTTGCCAATTTTGTGAGAATGCTGAGAACTGCTCGTTGGTTTGTCGCATAACTTGAACCAATGGGTAGAAGTCAAGAGATTGCCATAAAACGGCGCCATGCATAGAGTTTATGCTCGGTTTAAACACCGCCCGTGCATTGACCGGTGGCAATTGACGAAGATCGCCGCAAAATACGATCGGCATTCCACCGAATGGATCGTCGTAGTTCCCCGTGATTTCTTGAAGCCGGACATGTACTGTGTTGAGGACATCAGCACCCAGCATGCTTGTTTCGTCGATAATGATGAGCTTCACGTTGGCGAAGGCGTTCCGGTACAGTTGTAATGCCTCGAAACTCAGCTTTGAGCTTTGCCTACGCGACATGCAAATCCGGAATGCGGAATGCACTGTTGTTCCACCTATTGCAACCGCTGCTTTTCCAGTGGATGCGCATGCTACATAAGCGTTGTGCTGCTTATTATGAGCTTGGCTGTACCGGTTCACTGTCTCCATTAGAATGCGCAAAGTGAATGTTTTGCCACAGCCCGCCGGGCCAGTGAAGAATATTTGCACTGGTTTGCAGTTTTCTTCAGAAGAATGCAAGCTGTGGATTACTTGCACAATCAAATCCCGCTGCTCTGCATTCGTGGCACGCACCATTTCACAATATTCTTGCTTTGACAAGACATTTGATCGCTGTTTGACGACAGCTGCCAAGGGTCCTGTTGGCAAGTTGTGAATATCGTCATCATTCGGCTCCATGACGATCGTGCGGACGAACTCGAACTGCGGATGTATTCCTCCACAACCTGGTCCAAGTTCATTTCGCAGTCATACTCCTTGTGCTTTGCCAAAATGGCGGCCTCGTTGTCTTCATACAACTTCAGGAACTTGTTCCGATCAAGTACATCGCAGACTTCATTCCTGAACGGTAGGAAGAGGAGAACCATCTCACGCTTATAGTCGACCATTTCCGCCATACTGTATGAGCACCAACGCAATACACGGGGAACTAAACGGAGTCTATATGAATGCTTCGTGGATCTTTCTTCCGAATAATATGCTGCGAAATCCGCCAAGCAGATATCATCCATTCCTCGGCGCAGTTCATACCGTTGGATGATGTTTAGCGTCCACACATCGGTGGAATTGTCGTCGAGATCCTCTTCGTCCATCTGTTTGTTCCGCTTCTTGGATTTTATTCGCTCTTGTGGCCACATTGTCGCAATAAACTCAACCTAAAACGAAATTGAATTCTAAATTGTGAAAACTATATCATTTGATGAATGGTAACTTGCGGATGGCTTCTGACATCGGTTGCCGAAGCAATTACCAAGCAGCCTCCTGGGCAGACATTTCCACGGAATTTAACATTTTTATGCTGACCTTCTTCAACAATCCATTGTAGTCCTGGTCTGGATGCTCTTCCTGGAGCTTTATGAGGTCACGATGTAAACTACTTATGCCTCTGTTGGTCTTGTTTACGTATTCCACAACATAAGCAGCACATGAAAACTCCTCCAGCACAAACTGCAAATCCATATTGATTTGAGCTTCTCAGCGATCCAAGGATTGAATGGATTGGTCCAAAGCTGCGTCATGGAACGTTTCAGCAGAACTGTTGGTCGGCGAATGGAAGAGCGAATCACGTCCAAGTAGTAATCGTACGTGCAACTGCTATCAACGAGAAACGCGTCAAGGCTATCGTAGACCTTCGTTTCAAGAGCTTCCCGCATTTTCGCTGCCTTTCTGTTTAGCTGTTGAAGTCGGCCATCCCCGGCTGTAATAGGGATCAGAATTCTGGTTTGATCCATTGGCCAGTAGGGAATATTAAACCGGCAACGTTTATCATTTCGCTTGAAACACGTAAACGTGTGTTTATGAACCCAAAAGGGTTTGACATTGTGAGTGATTACTTGCTAGAAACTATGCGAAATTTAAACCCACCTGATTGCCATAGGTCTCAGGCAGATCTTCCGATCTGATGGAGCACAGAAAATCGATCAACTCAACAGTAGCGGGCATTCTTTCGGAAACATCCTCACGGGGATCGTTCGCCAGCCAGAGCAGAATATGTGCATGCGGGCTGCCACGATGCTGGAACTCGATCCTCTTAAAATAATCTACAACGTGGTATTTTCCGAACGGGCTCAACCTGGTCGATGACAGAAGGCGCAGAAAGATGTTTACCAACTTGTGAAAATATGCACAACACGTGACAGGATCTTCGCTGACAAGTGTAGCACGCTGGAGTGCAGACAACTGTTGCACAATATCGTCCATTTCCGCAATGTTAGAGCCACCAGAAAGCTTCCGCAGAATGCTTAGTAGGTGAGGCCATCTAATTTCATTTGCACTCATCGTCAAAAACATCGTGGGTTTCCCCAGCTGCCGGATCATGGCGAAAACATCCCGTTTTCTTTGCTGCCAATATTGAACGGAGTTCGGAATAGATTTCAGAAAAGAGAGGTTACGCTCAATACAGCTTTCCAAAAATTCCCGATCTTGCAACTGCGCCCTTGTTATGTTGGCTTTGGCCATGCATTTAAAGGTATTGTTCAATCCTTCCGATACCCGCAGCCGCATGATTTTCATGGCCATATACAAAATATGCTCCGGTCTCGCGCCCCGCCGATCCCGACGTCGCACCTCGCTAGTAGCCATCATGAACGCTGTCACATGGACTTCACGGTTGAAGCATCTCGGATGACCAAGATAAATATCGGGGAAAGACAGCTCCTCAGCAAACTCATCGTAGATAATGGAAAGCGGTTTCTGATTTTGTGCCGGTGCAAGTTCCAGACACTTGTCTTCATTCCACATGAGCGTATGTTGTTGTCCAATCATCATTTCTACCTCGTTCATCTCGTCGACGACTTCAAGGTCTACTGCCCTACGTTCCTCCGAAATATCCGTCTGCTCTGTTTGTCCGATCGCAGCCAAGTTTTCTTCATTGAAAACAATTCCATTCCGCCTGTAGAGCGGTGTAGTAACCAGATAGTTCAGCCATGCTTTAACGGTAATTTTCTTCACGTAGCCGGACAAGTAACTTGATTTGTGTATGAAGTGTTTCTTGATGCACACGTTGATAGCATAGTCGTCATCCAGGTGGCGGGGAAGTTCGCCTACCATCTGGGCCACGTCGACTGGAATGTTGATAATTTGGCCGATTATTGCCAAACTACCTGTTGCATGTTAATGAAAATAGGTTAGGAAAATCATATATTTATTTGATGTAATACATTTTAAGTTAAAATAACTTTTCCACAAACCTGCAGTATGCCGCAAACGACGAAACTGCATGAAATTGATCCTGGGAGACACCAGTCTTGTGGTGAGAGGGTCTAGCGGAGGCAAATTGGACGGAAACTTGGGATATGTAAAGCCATTCGATTGCGACAATGTGGGAATTGATCCGCGGTTCAGGCTTGTTCGACAAGTAGCACACGCCAAAAATCCTTCCACCGTTTCGAAATAATTTGTCGCCAGTAACACGGCAGCATTTGAGTCGGAGATTGGTTTCAAATCATTCCTGAACCAGATTCTAGCACACACATCACAAGCGCAACCGAAATCGTTTTCCACGAAACGTTTCTGGAACTTCAGATTAGCCCGATCGAAATTGGGTTTGTCTTGTGTTAAAAGCGAAGAAATATGTTCGCCATCATCATCGACAGCAGACACGTTTTCTTCAAAGTCACCACGCTCATCATCGACATCTGCTCTTGCGGACTGCATCACAACATTTTCACCGGCGTCGGAATCTTCATGATCAGAGTTTACGACCGTATCAGCACGGATTAAGTTGAATTCTACTCGAAGAAATTGTAACACGGGAAGATTAATCCTTATTGACAGACAGATAACCATAATTGATAGATGCATTCGCATTTAAAATGAATGTACCAAGTAAAATAAGACATTTAAAAACATAAAAGATGAAATGAAAATTATTGCCAAGCGTACTATAAACAACAATAGCATAGTAATATAAAATTCAAGTAGCATGTGTTTAGGATATATTTGTACAAAACACACTATCCAAAAGTTTAAGTAAATCTTAACTTTATGTCATAAAAATCTATTTGTTAAAATTTTGCGATTCGCTGAATCTAATATGTTATTGTTCCAAATATTAAATTCAAAATTCAAATGAATCAAATAATAAACAAGTAAAAGACACCGTAGATTTAATACGACCCAATAATTCATTAAATAAAATAATATTTGAGAAGCTCCAACTATTTAATTCAAATTTAATCCGAATCATACTCAAATTCAGAACAATTAAATAATATGTCCGAAAAATATATCAAAATTCAAACTCAAGACAAAATAGAAATTCGGTTCAAATCTTATCCATTTTAATACATGAATGCAAAATTCAAACACAATCGATTTGCAAATTTAATTCAACACCAAATCAAAGGACCAAATCTACCGATTGTGTGATTTCAACTCTACTGGCAGGCTAATGTAACCTACCAAGTGAATGAATTCGGAACTATATTAACAAATTGAATATCTAAGAACTTTTGGGCTTTTGGGATTGGAATTATATTGTTCCATTTATCGTTTAGCGATTTATAAAACCCAACAAACAATTCAGGCTAAATAAGCTAATAAGTAAACATTTGCAGTATATATTTCTGAAGTACTTGAAGAACTTCAGCCGTTAAAAGTACTTACCATGTTGTCAATGCTACATTTATGTAAAATAATATATAAATTATGTGTAATAACAATGTAATACATTCGACGACAAGCAAAGAGAAATAGAGGTATTCGTAATAGAAAATAGGTAATAGAAAATATTCGTTGATAATTTCACATTTATAGATAAATCTGCTATATAAAATGATAAAATGCAAAATTTCTATACTGTCATCATATAATTTGAAGATTAGTTCACATTATTGATATGTATTTACACATTTGCTGCTAATAATAACTTCCTACCTCGAGTTGAGGGCCCTTCGCCAGCGTCCCAACCGGTAGCCGACGACGTACTACCCTTGGCCGCTTTCAACTTGGCCTGATAACTCCGTGCCCGTTCAGCGTCCGTCCTGGAAGCTTTGAGGGTGCGTCCGATTGTTGATCCCTTTCACGCTTCCTGGAATTGCGTTTATACTTCGCTGCCAAGTATTGCGACATTGCACTGTATTCACTAGTATCGAATAAACTTCTTCTAAGCACAACTAATGTTTCTCACTTCACCGATGTGATACGAGACACTAATAATTGCATCACGTTAGCTATTGAAAAGTGATGTCTGTGCTAGAGAATGCATGCATATTGAATGCCAAGTTGAACCTGGTGAGAAAATGTTTATTTCAAGAATACCCTGTTTAGTAGGTGCTGGATTAGAGATGCCATTGGATTGAAAATTTACTCAAATGTTAGCAATTTTCATGTTTATTTAAATACGGCGTTGTTCTGTTGCTCTCAAGCAATTATGAATTGCACTTTGCAGAAAATTCGTCTCAGCTCAAACTACTCCCATGTAATATGATAGTTATGATAAAACCCAATTTGTTTTCCACATTACGCCTATCCAATCACAAGCAGCAACAAAGCTTATGATTTGTACTTTGAAAACATTTGTCTCGGCTCAATCTTCTCTCGTGTGAAATTATGATTCTGAAAAGAACCCATTTGTTTTCAGTAATGCACCTTCCCAATCACAAGCAGCAACAAAACCGAAGCAGAATCTAGAAAAAATCATTTCATTGCTACCGACCCCAATGTCAGCCGCTCGATAAGTTACCGCTAAAACGCGACATACGCCATCATGCGAATCAATTTTCGCAGCATCCCTCCGAAGAGCGCTTGCGCTGCTGCCGACGCCAAGCGATTGTAATTTGCACTTTTAAGAAGTAAAAGAAGAAGAAGAAGAAGAGTCGCTGGTTATGTTCGAAAGCACTGGCATCGAACGAACGAAAGGCGGAGCAAACAAGCCGATGCCAAGCGATCATAATTTGCAATTTGATTTGTAAAAGAAGAAGAAGAAGAAGAAGGAGTAGTAGTAGTAGTAGAAGAAGAAGGAGAAGAAGAGGCCCTTGTTATGTACGAATGCATTGGCATCGAACGAAAGAAAGGCGGAGCAAGCAAGCCGATGCCAATGATACGGCGCTCAAAGGGGCGGGGCCTCGAAGTCCATGCAAACGTATTCTGACCAGCCGAAGTCTGATTTTCTCGGAAAATCGGCAGGACAATTACATCGCAGCGCCGACCAGAAATCACCGGCGGTGAAAAGGCTGAGAAGAAACATCATCAAGGGCGTCTCATCAGTAGTAATAAACTACTACTATTACTTCTCGGAAATTCGGCAGGACAATTACATCGCAGCGTTGACCAGAAATCACCGACGGTGAAAAGGCTGAGAAGAAGGGCGTCTCATCGAAGGCGTCGAGTATCTTCGTGCGTGTCGAGCTGGCCAAGCCCGCCGTTTCGGAGGGTTCCAAAGTCGTCACCAAGTAAGTCAGCTCCCTAATGAATGAACGAGGAAGTAGTTTATTTAAACGGCCCTTTTCAGGGCCACAGTCTCACTCAAAGAGGAGAGGAATTTTCGTACCGTGCACGCCGGAAATCAAAATTTTGTAATGAATTTCCACTACTGATGCCACACTGTCAGCCAATTTAGAATTTGCCGCTGGAACACGATAGAAGTCATCCATCCTAATACATTGTTTTGGAACGTCTCCATGCAAGGAGCGCATCGGCTGCTACAGCCAAAGAACTTTGCCCGTCACCAAGCGATTATAATTTGCATTTTTTGCAGATTTTTGTCTCGGTTCAACCTTCTCCCGTGTAAAAAGATGATTTTGTTTTCAATGACGCGCCTTTCCAATAATAAAGAGCAAGTACGCTGAAATCAGAATCTTGGGAAAATCTGATTTGACGCAACTCAATGATGTGAGACGTCATCATTGTTTAATTCCCGCACTTTTAATAGATAGCAGATTCCAACTTTCTACCGTTGCCAAGCGATTATAATTTGCACTTTGAAGAAAAATATTTTGGCTCTACCTCTTAATAGTACATTTGCCAAGAATTGATTTTGATCCACAATGCGCCTTTCTAATCAATCATAGCAAACAAACAATAGTCCGTATCTTGCGTAAAAATTTCACTTTTCTGCTAAATAGTCACTATTAAGAAAACATTTTCAGTGACGCCACTGGTATGCGGGGACCGTAATCGCTGCCATTTTTGCAATCAACTCTATCTTCTCATAAAATTTTGGTCCTGAGAAGAACCGGTTTTCTTTCCAAAATGCGCCACTAACAGTAACTAAACGATAGTCCGAAGATTGTTGCTTTTAGCGATGGCCTCTCGATGTTCCACTTTCTGCTGAGACTGCTCCTACGGGCGTCATCGTTGTGCCCGCTCTCCGAGAAAATTTAGTTGAACTGAGGATTGGAGTCGAGCCCGTAGGTTGCACGATTTTGATGTCTGTGCTTGCGATGCACATCGCGATTGGTTGGTTTACCGATTTTCAGTGCCTAGTAAAATTCAATTTTTCAATAGTTCAGCACTTTGAATGCATTTTTTCGATAGCTGAGCAAAATCTTAAAGAGTTCGTCGATCGATTAACACCAAAATCTTTAAAATCGGTTGAAAGACGGCTGAGTTATTAGCCCATACTTCCTGACCACTTTTCGTGACGGTCTCAAATTTGAAACTGCAGAATGACCCCCCAATGTTCCGGAAAGACGTAATCCTACGTCAAAAAAAATGTTTTGCACTTTTTTTCCAAAAGCAATTTTGTCACAAAAACAAAAACCAAATATATAAGTGAGGCGAAGTATTTTTCACGCTAATCACGCCATAATCTAACACATGAGATTCAAAATAATTATTACCAATGGGAAAAGTATATCTTTGCCGTCATTTTTCAACGAATTATAACTGAAAATCCATCTTCCACTCGAAATTTACGATCTGTTCGTAAGAAGCCGTTCTCAAATTGACATTTCAATTTTTATGGCTCAAATTCATCTGGGGGATTACTAGGTAGTAAATATAGTCACTACATGGGAAATAATAAGTAGAGCTCTTGTTAATAAACAGAAAAACATATAATTTGTTGGTGGCAATATAATTTCCACAGCCTTATAAATGGTTAAACCGCTCTTTGCGGAATCCAGATCAAAATGGGTCGAGCGCTGAAAAGCAGCTTTCTTGTATTCAATAAATTAGGCCCGTAAATTTGAATGGATGCAATCACTAACAAAAACCAAGCTTCCACGCCAAACGCCGATGCCACCGAAACAGTCCATTTTCGCAATTACCTCTTTCTTTTCATAAAATGTTGGTCCTTAGCAGAACCAATTTTCATTTCCCAATTCCCATTCCAATAACTAACTGCATCCAATCGCTTGTCGACACCTTGCGTTGCAACTGTCCGACCGCTTGATGATTTTTCGTTAAGCCTTCAAAGGTTGAAATAAATTTGCAGCATTGCCACACTACCACCCACTTCGTGCTTCTGTGTCCGCTCCGCTGCATCGATTTTCGAACTGCCTTCTGTGGAATCCCGATCAAAATAGCTCGCGCGCGCCGAATAGCAGCTTTCTTGTATGTAATAAATTAAACCCACAAGCCCCGCCCCTTTGTGAGCTGATATGGGTGTAAATATAATGTGCACTCATAACGATTAATGAAGGGGCAGGGCTAATGGAATTACTTCATTAGATATAAGAAAGCTGCTTTCCAGCGCGCGCGAGCCATTTCGATCGGGATTCCGCAGACAACGGACCTGACAACGCAGAATGACAAATTCTAAGAATCCTATGAAATTTTCTCGATTCTGAATTTGGTTATGAGATGTTGTTTATCTTAGATGCGTATTGTGACGAGGAACAACAGCAGAAATTTCATTCAAGGCGAAGTTTCTCCATATTACCAAACATTATCTCTTGGCATCTGTCTGTCCGAGTGACGTTCACCGATGGGTGGTTGCTGTAGAAAGTTTCCACTGAGGTGGTGTCTTCATTGATTTTATACAAAAGAAAGTTGATCCGACTATCTGAAATAAACTTTCTTCAAAGTTCAAAACTCAATCGTAAATAGCGAATTTGATAGCGCGTCGGAGGGAGATGATGTAGTGAATTTTAATGGATGGGATCACTAACAGCAACCAAGCTACCACGCCAAACCCGATGCCACCGAAACAGTCCGTTTTCGCAATTAACTCTTTCTTTTCATAAAATGTTGGTCCTGAGAAGAACCAATTTTCTTTTCCCAATGTTCCTTTCCAACTAACTGACACCACAATTTGTAATAAATTTTCAGCATCGGCACTGGCGGTGCGGGCTCGCCACAGTGCTATTTTTATGGTCAACCTTTTCAATGAAATTCTGGTTCGTTGAGGTTGAATGATCTGCAGCAACACATCGAGCACCTCTACCAATGCGATGGATTTCCTTTGAAAATGTTATTAGCGCCTCCGTGATGTTGTGTTTGCTCCGCTACGATCGCTTTGATGCGTCTGCTATGCGTAAAACTTTGTTCAAACTAAGGATTAGAT
Source organism: Armigeres subalbatus (assembly GCF_024139115.2). Lineage (NCBI taxonomy): Eukaryota > Metazoa > Arthropoda > Insecta > Diptera > Culicidae > Armigeres > Armigeres subalbatus. Next base: position 754 of record NW_026942911.1, on the reverse strand, counting down.
CCAAACCCGCAAGTGATTGATTTTTGATGTCTGTGCTAGTGATGCATGTACGTGATTGGTTAGTTTACCTATTTCTAAAATTTTTATCAATTATCGATAATAAATAGTTAAAAATCAGTATTTTCAAATAAATACAAAGAAGCGTTGAATCATCCTTGATCGATAGGTCCAAAAAAATTGAAAATCCATCTAGAAACGGCTTAGATATTAAAGTTTAAAGTATATCATATTTTCGTGACGGTCCCCGATTTTCGCAATTGAAAGTGTACCCCAATATAGAAAACACAGACGTAGTCCTACGTCAAAAAAAAATTAGTTTGCAAGTATACTCGATATCTGATCTGTTGATGATCGGCTTTGATGAAAACCAGCTTGCCCTTCGGCAATGGATAACTTCTCAAGTGGTCCCAGTTTTGAAACAGGATCTGCGACAATCATTTGGACGCTGAGCTCAGGTTTTTATTTCAACCAAGGGCTTGCCTTCGACTAACTTCCAGTTTTCCAGCGCAACACGTGATCCCACTAAGGGGTTGCCCATATACCACGTGGACCGTTTCAGTGGGAGGGTGAGGGGGAGTATGACGAAAGTCCACGATCCATATTTTTTTTGAAAATTTATAAGATAAGAGCAATTGTCTACGCTGGGGAGGGGGTATCTAAAACCAACCAAACCAGTCAACGTGGTATATGAACAGACCCTTTAATTAAGCTTTACCTCTGCGAGGGAACTGACACCGCTTGCTGACCTGCCTGT
>NW_026942910.1:0-18157 GCF_024139115.2 Armigeres subalbatus | reverse complement strand
TACATGTTGATACATTAAATGTAAATTTTACAGTTATTTACATCAAACAACTGAAAACCGAAATTCGCCGCTCCAAAATTACGAAATGGCTGACTGGGGAAATTGGCAAGCCAGATAATATGAAGGCATCCTGGGAAAAATAACACGGTGTGTAATGCCTCTCCGAGTCATATCTGAAACGTCATATACTGCCCACAAGATATGCGTCCCATATGAAAAGGAAACCCAGCAAAGATGGGACTGATATACGATCATAGGCATAGGTAGTATACTTTATTCCATGTGAAATTTAAATCTATGAATGTTGCCAATAAGATATTATTTATCAACTGATTATGCTTGTAGTGTGAAAAGGCTGTTAGTAATGCAAGAACCCATTTTTTAAAGAATGAAATTAGTTCTACTTTACCATTAAGTACATTATTGCAAGGGTAACGTAGATAAAAAAAATCGCTTCACCCGTTTGAAGACTGATAATTATTTTATATACATAAATCATAAATTAATAATGTGAATAATATTAATATAAATGGAATTCTCTCACCATATTTCAATTCTCTTGTCGTAGATGGGCGAGATCCTTTCTTCATCACTAGTATGTTTTCAAATAAATTGTTATTCGATTGTCCGTCGAGGAATATTCAGGTTAAATACGAAAAATTTGTTTCCTTTTGATTGAAGATTGAAAAATACAATTCTTGAACTGAAAAGTTGAAAGAAAGGGGTGCACTAGCAAACATTATAACATGAGTGTATTTGTTGAAAAGCAATATGCTCTGATTTCCACTTTGAAAATTCGCAAAAGATGGTGTTAAAAAACTGTATTTAGAACTGTGGTGAGCCAATTATAAAAACCAGAAATCAACAAAAACTATGTTGAAATGATTCTCGACAGTGATACGACAGGTGCGAAAAGACGCGATGCACAGATGGATTGATGAGGTTGGATATCAATCAGTCAATGAATCATCCTTAGTTTGTTTCATATGGGAGCGAGGCAGCCAACAACTTATAGGGTATCTGTTCCTATATTAATAACAATAAGGCAATGTGCACAAAAAGTACATTGATTTCTCACCCAATTATCAAGAATTGTGAGAATAATTATGCTCAAGTCACATAACATTTAATTGAGAATAATTTGGTGACTTCAAAAATGTTTTTAATATCACATTTATGAAGTATTTAACCGAAAAACAGCATCACCGCTAATCACCCATTTCAATAGCATTCAAAAACAGTTAATACTGTACCTATTTCAATAATACTATTTCCAACATGAACTATACACACTATTACTCGTGTGTATACGTAACGATATAATTGCAGTGATGCCGAATTCTTCAATATTTTGTATTTATGTTGTAACAACTGAAATATTATTAGAAATAAAATTACAACATTATAGTTTTTATTGCAGTTTTCCATCTCACCAATTCAATTCTATGTTTGTTATAATTTATCTTTTCGGTATAACTTATTTCACAAACATAAAAGTTGAATTTCATAGTGAAAGTTCATTCAATTTATTTATTTATCATCAGACTAAGGCCGGAGTGGCCTGTGCTGCACATAAAAGACTTCTCCATTCAGCTCGGTTCATGGCTGCACTTCGCCAACCACGCAGTCTGCGGAGGGTCCGCAAGTCGTCCTCCACCTGATCGATCCACCTTGCCCGCTGTGCACCTCGCCTTCTTGTTCCCGTCGGATCGTTGTCGAGAACCATTTTCACCGGATTACTGTCCGACATTCTGGCTACGTGCCCGGCCCACCGCAGTCTTCCGCGGTGTGAACGATGGATGGTTCTCCCAACAGCTGATGCAACTCGTGGTTCATTCGCCTCCTCCACGTACCGTCCGCCATCTGCAACCCACCATAGATGGTACGCAACACTTTCCTTTCGAAAACTCCCAGTGCGCGTTGGTCCTCCACGAGCATCGTCCAGGTCTCGTGTCCGTAGAGAACTACCGGTCTTATAAGCGTTTTGTAGATAGTCAGTTTGGTACGGCGGCGAACTCTATTCGATCGAAGCGTCTTTGCGGAGTCCAAAGTACCTACGATTTCCAGCCACTATGCGTCTCCGAATTTCTCTGCTGGTATCGTTATCGGCGGTCACCAGTGAGCCCAAGTACACGAATTCTTCAACCACCTCGATTTCGTCACCACCGATAGAAACTCGTGGTGGGTGGCTCACATTGACCTCTCTTGAGCCTCTTCCTATCATGTACTTCGTCTTCGACGTGTTGATGACTAGTCCAATCCGTTTAGCTTCGCTTTTCAGTCTGATGTAGGCTTCCTCCATCCTCTCAAAGTTACGTGCCATGATATCAATGTCGTCGGCGAAACCAAATAACTGGACGGACTTCGTGAAAATCGTACCACTCGTGTCAATCCCTGCCCTTCGTATTACTCCCTCCAAAGCGATGTTGAATAGCAGACACGAAAGACCATCACCTTGCCGTAACCCTCTACGGGTTTCGAAGGGACTCGAGAATTCCCCTGAAACTCGAACTACGCACATCACCCGATCCATCGTCGCCTTGGTCAACCTATCAGTTTATCCGGAAATCCGTTTTCGTGCATTAGCTGCCATAGCTGGTCCCGATCGATTGTATCATATGCGGCTTTGAAATCGATAAATAGATGATGTGTGGGCACGTTGTATTCGCGGCATTTCTGCAATACCTGACGTATGGCGGACACCTGGTCTGTGGTAGAGCGTTCACCCTTAAATCCCGCCTGGTACTGCCCCACGAACTCTCTTGCAATTGGTGTTAGTCGGCGGCATAAAATTTGGGAGAGTACCTTGTAGGCGGCGTTCAGCAATGTGATTGCGCGGTAGTTGCTACAATCCAGCTTATCGCCCTTTTTGTAGATGGGACACACGACACCTTCCATCCACTCCTGCGGCAGAACTTCATCCTCCCAAACCTTGGTAATCACCCAATGCAGCGCTCTAGCCAGTGCTTCACCACCGTGTTTAAACAGCTCTCCTGGTAGTTGGTCAACTCCAGGGGCTTTGTTGTTTTTCAGCCGGCCGATCTCCTCCTGGATTTCCTGGATATTCGGAGCTGGAAGTCGCATGTCCTGCACGCGTGCTCCTAGGTTCATTACCATACCGCCACCGTTGTGTGCCATATCGCCATTCAGGTGCTCTTCGTAGTGCTGCCGCCACCTTTGGATCACCTCACGCTCGTTCGTAAGAAGGTTCCCGTTTATGTCCTTACACATATCGGGCTGTGGCACGTGGCCCTTACGTGAACGGTTCAACTTCTCATAGAACTTTCGTGTGTTATTAGCGCGGTACAGTTCCTCCGTCTCTTCACGGTCTCGATCTTCCTGCTGGCGCTTTTTCCTCCGGAAAATCGATTTTTGTCTGTTCCGCGCCCGTTTGTATCGTGCCTCGTTCGCCCTCGTGCGGTGTTGCAGCAATCTCGCCCATGCTGCATTCTTCTCCTCAACTATCTGCTCACATTCGCCGTCATACCAGTCGTTTCTCTGATCCGGAGCCACCATGCCTAGTGCAGCGGGGGCGGGGCTTCCAATGGTGGAGCGAATATCTCTCCAGCCATCGTCAAGAGATGCTGGGCCTAGCTGCTCTTCCGTTGGGAGTGCCACTTCAAGCTGCTGCGCGTAGTCTTGGGCTAGTCTACCATCTTGTAGCCGCCCAATGTTAAGCCGCGGCGGACGACTCCGACGCGTGTTGATCACCGTCGAGAGTTTTGAGCGCAGACATACTGCGACGAGGTAGTGGTCGGATTCAATATTCGCACTGCGGTAAGTGCGTACGTTCGTGATGTCGGAGAAGAATTTACCGTCGATTAGAACGTGGTCGATTTGGTTTTCCGTTACTTGATTAGGTGATTTCCATGTGGCCTTGTGGATATTCTTACGGGGTAAGAAAGTGCTTCGGACTACCATTCCGCGGGAGGCTGCAAAGTTTATGCATCGTTGGCCGTTGTCGTTCGATACGGTATGCAGACTATCCGGTCCGATGACCGGTCTATACATTTCCTCCCTTCCTACCTGAGCGTTCATGTCACCGATGACGATTTTGACGTCCCGCAGTGGGCATCCATCGTATGTCTGCTCCAGCTGCGCATAGAACGCTTCTTTCTCGTCGTCGGATCTCCCTTGGTGTGGGCAGTGCACGTTGATGATGCTATAGTTGAAGAAACGGCCTTTTATCCTCAGCTTGCACATCCTTGCGTTGATTGGCTGCCACCCAATCACGCGTTGGCGCATCTTTCCCAGCACTATGAAGCCGGTTCCCAGCTCGTTGGTGGTGCCACAGCTTTGGTAGAAGGTAGCCGCTCGATACCCGCTTTTCCACACTTTCTGTCCTGTCCAGCAGATTTCCTGCAGCGCTACGACATCGAAGTTGCGGGGATGTAATTCATCGTAGATTATCCTATCGCAACCTGCGAAGCCTAGCGACTTGCAGTTCCATGTTCCAAGCTTCCAATCGTGATCCTTTATTCGTCGCCTAGGTCGTTGCCGATTGTATCGAGTCGTATTATCTTCTATGTCGTTCGTAATAATTGTTTTTACAGGCGGCTTATTGGGCCTGCGCAAACCTCCTGTCTCGTCGGAGGGCCGTCGTGTCAGGGCTGTTTAGCGTCCCACCTAACACCAGGACTTGGGCTTGTGCGCTTTGAGCGGCACACGGTCGCTTTGGCGGAGCCTACTTGCGGATACATGCAGCTTTTTATAGAGGTTTAACAGGGCCCAATGTCAAACCCCACCACATCCTAGGCAGGCGCCACAACTCGCAGATGGCCTGGGGAGGGATCGTCAAGCCCTTGGACATAGTCCCTGCTGCCCTGAAAGTTCATTCAAGCATTTTTGAAATAAAAATCTAGGTCGGCAACCCTTGAGAGTACTGCAAGCCATGTAAACAGTTTGGAATACGGACAAGGATAATTTACACGTTGTTCGAAATAAACCTATATCAAATTATAGGAAATCGCGTTGTTTTTTCAAATATAATTATATGTATAGTGAAAATGTGCTTTATGTGTTGTGAAGTGAATTTTAAAAAGGATACATTTGTGTTAGCTTGAGATTGAGTGGAAAACAACGGCGTGAGTACAGATGAATCTGCTAGTAGCAATCGAGCAGTTAATCAAGATCAAACCAACAGCTCAGTTTTATAATTTTGTTTTTAATAATTTGAATCTTGTGAATTAGAACATTACTCAAACGGAATTTTAAATAATATTCCAAACATTGAAGAATGTGGACCATTCATTATTGTGTACGTTCGATGTGAGATATTGTAATTAAATTGATTTTCAATTTGGTTTATTGACGGTTGGGATTAATATGGTAGCATTTACCCTATTTCTATTTTTTCTGCTTAGTTGCGTCGCAGCATGCGTGGAATAATGAAAATGACAGTTGTGCGATTCTTTTATATTGAGTGGTGTGCCCTTGAAAACGCGAGTGAATTTTGTTTTGGATTCCGAGATGCTTGGCCTTAAAATGTAATTACTTTTAAATATCTAATAATGTGGACAGAACATTTTGAGAAATCTGTAGATTAATTGAAAAATTTAGTACATTCAAAGTTAATTGCCTATGTTCCGGGACCGGGTATTAGGCCACCCGGAGTGGAAATCAATTACTATGTCTGAAACTCGATTATGCAGGTGCACAACATGTGATAGATATAGTTCGGAAAAGGTATTGGAGGGTAACCGCTCCCTTTGGTGAGGTTTGATCCCACGAAACCAGACCGGTTGCTTTCCCTTTAAATATTTATCCTTGGCACAATTTAATCATTTTAGTTTTCAAATTAAAAAAAAAAGGACAAACGATCACTGAACTTGGAAACCTGAACCGTTTGTAAAAAGGCCAAGCACACCAACTTGAATTCAAATGCATCTAAATATAGGCACGGTCCGGTTGAAGTCCAAAAAAAGGCTATCCGAACCAATTCTGTCACCATACACCGGTCTTCGAGTGGACTCCGATTAGGAAAAGTCTTTCTTATTTCAGTATCAAATATGATTCAATCCGGATGTGGCATCGATTTCAGCAATTTGATGTTTTTTGTCGGCCGTCAATTTTTGGCCACTTGATATTGTGCCTTGCAACAAAATTACAACTTTCGTGATCATTTTCCATGGCTCTCATAGATGTGTAAAATTTATCCGCAGTACAAAAAGTACGTGCTATTAAGCCATTCACCGTCAGAATCCACCACGTGGCGGCCAAATTTTCAAAAATATCAAAGTACCTTTTTCTGGAGGAAGGTTTTTCTTAGGCGATTGTCTGGCGCTTATTTTTCGTTACGACTAAAAAGAATAAAAATGAGCGGAGGAGTACCGTGCAAATTCAAACTTTGGACGCTTTAGCACTTTTTGTTATGAAATCAGTCTGTTAACACACATTTTGAGTCTCACAGTTCTAATTACCATCACAATCATAAAGTATATTGCTCAGCTTTGTAACACGAGATAAACATGTTCGAATTATTGTGTAGAATCCTTGCGATCAATAAAAATGTCCGACCCCTTTTTTATTCAAACTCCGGACAGCAGCTTACATCGGATTCATATTTCGGACCCAACTTTTCAAACTTCGGACATCAAATTACACAATATTGAGAAGAATAATTGCAAGGTATTATTTGGTATTATCACTAGATAGCTCAGACTGACATTCAATTATTTCGTCGCATTAAATTAACATGGATTACTAGAATGAAACTATCCAAAATGAGGCTAAAACTATAAGGGTCTGTTCACAAAATACGTAACGCAAAAATCGGAGTTTTTGACCCCCTCTCTCTCCCCACGTAACAAAAAGTAATATTTTTTGTACCCCCTCCCTCCCCTATATATAACGCGTAACTGTGAGAAATTGGAATATTTTTTTTTCTTTTTATGAAGCATGTAGATTTTTGGTATTTGTTTGAACTTGCTAGGTTTGGAATACCAATAGGTGATCAAAAACTAAGGATTGAAATATTATTCTATTCCATTCCAATCTGACTATTATACAATGTAGCTAATTCAAGTACGACTGAAAATTCTTTTCAGAGAAGTACCGAAGCCCAATATGTAGTCAGTCGGGAATATATGTCTTTCTTATGGAATCCAATGTTGCTATCAAATCCTGAAAGTTGGTATAAAATGAAGCTGTGTATAAGTGTCGTCCCATAAAATAACATAATATGCAGAAATGGTGAATATTCATCGCGAGACAAAAAAGTGAAGTAATGTGCCAAACAGACTTAATTTTATTTTCAATAATTCTTAAAGGATTTTCGAAAAATATACATCAAAATAGAGAACTTTGAGATAAAATGTGAAAATTTACTAAATATGGGACAATTATGCGTGGAAGGGCAGATGAGCGGTTAAGTGTTTTCGGATTCATCGTCTTGATCAAGACATGTCAGCAACTGCTTCAATCATTCATTAAAAAAAAAAAATCAAATTCTTGAAACAAAAATTTTCATTCGCGTTATGCGTAACATTTAGTAGTACCCACCACCTCCCCCACCTTTTAGTGTAACAAAGTAAAACGCAAGTTGGACCTCCCCCCAAATGCGTTACGTAATTTGTGAACAGACCCTAAGCCCTTTCGATTCAGCCCGATGAAACATTTCAATGAAATATTTCTGAAAATCTCTCATACAAATTAGAGTGTCCGAAGTATGAGTATGTCCGAATTTTGATTATCCTTTATGTTCATGCCATTGAGATGTTTTCTGATAGGGACACGGCAGGTATTTCCGTCTGTTCGTCATAGTCTCGAAAACCAATAAAAGAGACGCTTTTTTTGTAAAACTCATACGTACCAAATCGTAAGCTCAGGAGAAACGTTCTGCTATAGTGGAGTTCTAGCAAATGTACGTTACTTTCGTTGGTTTTAGCCCCTACGGCGATAGATGGAAATACCTGCCGTGACCCTATCTATAAGAAAAACTAAGTCACTCGCCCATTCAGGGTAAATAAATAATACGATTTCGTTTCAAAGAGAATAAAATCTTTCAAGCCTGGTACTACGGCTTAGTCAACATACTACGCAATAATACAGAAAATCTCCGTATTCTGCTTTTATTTCCGTCAACATCATTTAGAATTGGTGTTAATGGATCACTTGCGATTATATTGTCAGTACTTCTTGGTAAACAATGCAAAGAAATCTCGCTTAACTTTTCAAAAGGACCTAGATAACATTTTTTTCATGAATTAATTTGAATAGCGCAATCAACATAACACCATGAAAGCTATTGATTGCGCTATTCAAATTAATTCATGAAAAAAATGTTACTTAGGCCCTTTTGAAAAGTTAAGCGAGAAATATAACCATACCACTTAGATTGCTTTACCTTTTTTAAAAGTGTCATAATGAAATTGTTCTTTCCCGTCATTGCCGGAGCTGGCTCTATCAGTTGTAAGACCACTTAAAATTTTAAAGGAGAGTCCAAGCTCCTTTAACAGCTCAACAGGTCTTAACAGCTCCCCTCAGGTCTTTTCCCGTAGTCGTCCCACTCATTACGATTAAATCTGTCATTTCCTGTGTGATTGAAAAATGATCATAATCTCCCCTTATGAAGACAGTTACCTGCACCATGTTTTGAACACCAATATTGTCATCGATAGCGAGAGAGTAGAATCTGAAGAAAGCGAAGCAGGCTGCTTTTTAATGTAACGTAGTTTTCAAATTTTCTGCAAGAACTTTTACTCTTCTCTGTGTCCCAGGGTAGGTGAACAAATTTTACTCAAGAAGGCTAACTACTTTCCTAAGGACACACGATGCCGACAATAGCCGATATGTTTCAAATAAAGTGCAAATATAAATAAATAAAAATATTTATTATTTTTCAACAAAATTTTCCAAACATAAAACCCATTCAAATTAAAAATAAACCTTATTGAAATTAACAGAGGTCTCTTGTTGAAACAACAATATTATTATAAGCGTACTAAACTTTCACGAAAGCTCTTTAGTTCAAACTTTTTAAGCTTCTATAAAAGTAGTAATACTTGATTGTTGAAACAACAAGAATTCTTATTACCGCCAAAAAAATGCGATATTCTTATTGAAAATATGTTAAATATTGTTGTTTTTAAAATATTTTTTTCTGCGTGTAGTTAGTCGCTTGTTTCACGGCTCAGTTTGTAACAGCCCTACAAGTAGGAAACATCTGAATTTTCATATATGTTCGCATACATTGCAACAATTGTGGACGGACCTCGTACGATAAGTTAAATCGGCGATTGATCGCGTCTGCGCTATGAAAACTTTGCAGGAAAAAACAACGGAGTAGTCATAGCTGTGATGATCGATTTATTATGCTGCACGCAAAAAAAAGCGTTCATGAATTCGTGAATTAACGAGTTCACGGTGTATTTTTTCGGGAACAACAGTCGCGGATTCAGGAATACAGTCACATTATCTGGAACGTTCTGGAAAACGTGACTGGTGTTCCCGAATCCATGAATTAAATCACGGTGTATTTTTGCTGGTTCACGAATTCTGGAACGCTTTTTTTTTGCGTGTGGAAATCAAGAAAACCTCCAAAACGAGTGCACCCAAGTTGTCTATTTAGTTGTAGAGAAGAGGTACTTAGATATGTACTAATACAATCAGAAATGCTTGCAAAAAGTATGGGCTTGATTTCGCCAAAGAATAGCGTCTGAAGAAGTATGACTTAAGGAATCATGTCATGTTTCCTTGACTAAAGCAAATACATCATATTTGGATCAGACGCCCAATGTATGGTTTGGCGAACAAATAATACTGAGGTTCAGCCACAACTCCTCATTCCAACAGTAAAGCATGACTGGGATTATTGCTAAGGCTTATAAGGAGCTCAGCAGGATAATGATCCAAAGTTACTAAGCTGTGGCTACTTTATTAGACCACGAATCAACTCAAAATACCTAATACCAGAGCCTAGATATAAACCCAACTGGGCATAGGTGATAAACATTTCCAACATCAACGAATTGGAATAAGCTTTCAAATAAGAGTGGGTGAAAATTCCGTCTTCAATTTGGTCAAGCCGTCATAGAAAATAGGGAAATCTAACGAAATATTAAATTATATTCTGCAACTCGTTTGAACAGAGTGCCAAACAGTAATAGACGAATACTTTTTAAGCACGTATTTCATAGATTGTTATGTTCTGTTACACTTGTTTTTGTTATTGTTCAGTTTTTCTGTCTGAATAATAAAGAAGAATAAATTAATTTGCTACACAATATGATTGCCATTTTATTAACCTTAGTATATATGTATTTCAATTTAAACATTTTTTGTAAAACATACAGATAGACGAATACTTTTTAGACTTAGGATGTGGCCAGCTACGAGACGAGCCAGCCTTGGGCTGAAAGTCTCTATAATAAAGACATGAAAAAGAAGGATGTAGCCAAAAGTTCAAATTATATTAAATATATATTATTTTTGGAATATAATATGATTAATTACTCACTTTTTATGTGTGTTTAACCTTTTATAATCAACGAGACTTAGTTTGCCAGCTAGCAACTTTATCAACTTCACGACTTTTAAATGACAATTCTCTCGTAGCGTTATTTTTACGTTTATTTAAGGCTTCAACAATGCAATTCTTCAACATGGTTTTGCTTGACTCATGGATAAGTGCGTATTTATGACAATAGGAAACAACTCAAACCCTGTAACATCAGTTTTGAATAACAAAACTTACCGCAAGCTCCCATCACGCTGCAAAGATTGCTTTTGTAATGCTATCATTTCGATTTTCTTCGCACACGCGCTTGCGGCTTCGCTCTTGGCACACATCATACCGAAGCAGTTTTTGATAGTGCAGGGCACCGCATCTCATTTTATGACGACTTTATGTTCTGCTTTTATGAACGAATTAACGTCACCAGTGACGTCGTGCGAACAATACTTTGTGCGACAACAAGCCAGAGCGCGACGCGAAAAGCCATCATCCAGAGCCCAGACGAGTTGTACGAGTTGGGGTACGTGATTTTTGCACTCTTTACCGTGGCAAAGATTGTGGAGTTACGGGACTTTAATAACGTTTGTGTGCTTTAAAAGCTGGCAATATTCGCTACGGTCACATTTCCTGTCGGGATTTATGTGATATGTTTTTTACTATAGCGAAAAGAGCCGTGCAGCATATTGGTTGAGAAGATGCATGATCAGGCGTCTGCAGTGCATTACAAGTGCATGGGAATTTTACGATGCGGGGATTTGAACACGTAATCATAAAAACCCACCATAAACTGATAGATCTGAAATTGGTCGTGGCTCTTATGACGGAGCTGTGGATACGAATAAAGATCTAGGTATCGCATTCTACCATGTCAATGTCATCTCCGACCACTCGTTCTTGTGTCACCCAATTGGAGCCATTCCTTCACCTATCCCAATTTGGTCTCTGAATGGATCAACTTAAATCTTATTTATAGAGCTTCTTGCTAGTTTCAAATTCGCGGATTAAGTTCGGTCTGATTGGTACACTTTTTCTCACTAGCGCAGTGAACTCAATTGTCGCAGTTACAGCTTGTCGAAGCATGCCACACGGCTTTATACTTGTAAGTGCTCATTACTAATTCGAAAGCTCCGACAAGAGTTACGAGACATCCTCAGCTCGTTCCTTTCGCTGGCTTTGCTACATCCATCCTAATATCGTGCGTACTGTCCGTCCACCGTGTAGGCAAGTGTGAATAAAAGTGCGAATTGAATGCGCCGTTATCGGGCAACGACGGCGACAGCGGCTGAACTAAAAGTAGTTAATAGCTCGCGTTTCTGGCCTGCCCGTAGAACAACTTTCAGATATCCGGAATGGGGGGAAACATACACGGCACATCATTGGAACATTCACACGAGTTATGCGCTTACACGTATTCCTTTGTTTTGTCTATGGAAGATTTACGGCCTTTCGATAAAGAAACTCGCACGTAACATTAATGGTGACGAGATCCTCGCGAAGAAAGATGCTGGAATGGGACAGTGCGGGACATTTCACCAGCAACTAAACATATGTAGCTTTGCGAAAAAACCATGTGTAGCATGTAGACTTTATTTCGACGTTATGGTATTCGTACAAATTAGTAAGTTTTTTATAATCATTGCCTATAATATTCTTGAACTTTCAAAATATTATTGATTTGACATCGTCCATTTTGCGTAACTCATTTAGCATTCAGTGGAATCATGTACAGGGATTAGACAAAAAGGTTGAGATAGGTAAACTTCTGATGAAATTCAACTTAGCCAAGTTATGCTAAACGTTAAGTTAAAATTTTGATGATACTGGAACCATTGGACGCAGAAATTCTTCTAGCTTCATTATCCTAAATTTTAGGTCGGTTCACGGGCACTGGAGATCGTAAAATGTGATATTTTCCCAGTCATTGTGAGATCACCCGACGTGATACCAGCACCACGTCTTTACACGAATCGGCCGAATAAAAATATCCAACACACTGAAAAGTTATACAAAGTTATATGGTTTTCCGGGGTATGTTAAAATGCATTTTTTCTTCTGTTTGTCATTATTTATGCCTTGTTCTATCACTTTTCGTAAAACGAGTTAGTTCTTCTTCTTCTTCTTATTGGCATTACATCCCCACACTGGGACAAGCCGCCTCGCAACTTAGTGTTCATTAAGCACTACCACAGTTATTAACTGCGAGGTTTCTAAGCCAGGTTACCATTTTTGCATTCGTATATCATGAGGCTAGCACGATGATACTTTTATGCCCAGGGAAGTCGAGACAATTTCCAATCCGAAAATTGCCTAGACCGGCACCGGGAATCGAACCCAGCCACCCTCAGCATGGTCTTGCTTTGTAGCCGCGCGTCTTACCGCACGGCTAAGGAGGGCCCGAGTTAGTTACTATCCCATTTAATTCCACCGGATGGACAACAAAACGGTTTGTTGACATTTGGGAAGAAACGACAGACATAGCTCTGGTCCTCACAAGTTTTCCACGCTTCCACGGGTCTGCCGATAACAATCGACCATCAGTTAAGGGTTGCATGGTGGACGGTCGGCATTACTCAGATACCATAGATGCGAGGACCTTCCGATGCCCAAATATCGACTCTGACCACTATGCCGCCAGATTCAGGCAAGGCTCTCATGCATAACAGGTTTCAGGTGCAAGAGAACCATGTTGCTTAACATACAGCGACTGTCGGGCGTTGGCGCTGCGAATAAATTCGCTCATTAGCTCATTGCCAAACGATGAGACTGGAGAGACAAACGAATTGAAACTGGAGATTGTACGACAATTCCCCAAAAACCAATTCCCCGAATGCAATTTTCCCGAAAGCAATTTCCCCAAATGTAACAATTCCCCGAATGCAATTTCCCCGAATGTAACAATTCCCCGAATGTAATATTTCCCCGAATGTAACAAATCCCCGAGAATAAAGTAGTTTTTGCAAACACATATTTGTCATCGACTATTGGCGCCCGAACAGAGCAGCGTTCAAAGATTTGTTCCAGAGTGTCTCTTTGGAGATGCCGAACATGACCAAATCTTTCGATAGCATTGTATGCCCTTGATCTTCCTTACTGTTAAATTAGACATCTTATTGTTAAATTATAAAGATATTATAATAAAGTGTTTTCCTATTCATTTTTTTACTAAAATAGTCGAACATAGGCTGATTTTATTTGGTGGAGCAGAATCGCGAACAGAAATGCCGTTTGAAAGCATCATGGTAAAAAATTGTGAAATCAAACTCCTGTCCTATGTAAGGTCTATCTCTTCTTAAGAAGTTACTGTAATGATATGAATCCTTTAAAAAAATAATGCGTATGCCCGGAATAAGGCAACGGTGAATGCGATCCCTTCTTAAAAAGTAGTCCATCTACTCGAATTTAACGCGATGGATTAATTTGATCTCTACTTTGAAAGTAGGTGTTTTTCCGGAATAATGAAGGTGTAAATGTTATTCCTTCTTTAAAAATCTGTATCTACCTGGTATATAGACCAATTCATTAAGGTTATGCGTTAGCTCGAAATAAGCCAAAGTAGAATGAAATTACCTTTTCAGAAGTAGGAATTTGCCTGCAATAAGGTTGTAATAAATGTAGTCTCTTCCTTTGATGTAGACGGGTTTGGCCGGAATAGATATAATAAATGAGATCGCATCTAGCAATAAATATCAATTATATAAACCGAAAAAAATTGACGTGTTCATTCAAAGAAGGCAATATCTCCTCCATTGTCCTTATACTGCGTAGACGCGATCATTTAAGGAAGGCATTATCTCCTTCCTTCGCTTTACTCCAGGCAAACGTGTACAATTGAAGAAGGGTCCATCTACCCTCTTTGTCTTATACCGGGCAAACGTGTTCATTTTAAGCAGGCATTATAACTCGTCTTCCCCTAATACCGGGCGAAGCGATTATAAAAAAACATTATCCCTTTCCTTTGTCTTCCATACCGGAAGACGCATTAATTTTCTTCCTTTATCTTTATCCTTCTTCCTTATTTTTCCATTCACTCTTCCTACATCTCACTTCGTATTTTGCCCTTTCTCGCTCCTCACATAACACTTCTTGCATCAGATTTTTCACTTCTCACTTCTTACTCCATACTTTTCACTTCTTACTATGTACTTACTTCTCATTTCTTACTTTTCAATTCTCACTTCTCACTTCTCATGTCTCACTTCTCACTTCCCAGTACTCACTACTCACTACTCACTTCTCACTCCTCGCTTCTCACTTCTCACATCTCACTTCTCACATCTCACTTCTCACGTCTCACTTTTCACTACTCACTACTCATTTCTCACTTCTTACTTCTCACTCGGCCTACGGTTCGGCATAATTGTCTTCGGCCCAATGTCCCAGCATCTTTTTTTTTACAATTTTTAAGCGAGTTGTCCCGCGACCCTCACTTTTGTTGCAACTCAAAATTATGACAAAAGCCAATTATGCGACTTTATGTTAAACGACGCAGATTCCTTTTTCAGTTTTAGTTTTATCTGCACTGTGGAAATAATTCGGGGAAATGTTACATTCGGGGAAATGTTGCATTCGTGGAATTGTTACATTCGGGGAAATGTTACGTTAGGGGAATTGTTATTCGGGGAAATTGCATTCGGGGAATTGGTTTTCGGGGAATTGTCGTACAATCGAAACTGGACAAAAAATTGATTGCATTGTGGCACCAAGCTCACGTTTGCGGTCAATACAACAGTCACAGATGTATTTGGTACCACACGAGGAAACCAACGGAAAGGCTGGTTTGATGTGGAGTGCCAAAGAGCGACAGATGAGAAAAACCAGGCCAGGAGCTCGAAGCGGCTACACGCCACGATATATAGAACTAAGAGCAGCTGAAAAAACTCCACCGGTTTAAGAAACGGGGGTACGAGGAAAAAGTACTTTCGGAAGCAGAGGAAGCTTCGCCAGAAACGATGCTTGGAAGTTCTACAAACCGATCAACAACATGCGCAAGATAAGCACACCGTCGCCAGCCATGATCAATGGCAGCTCCGGAAATCTGTTGACCGACATAGCAGGGGTGGCTGGTAGGTGAAAGGTGATTGTTGAACAAACAGAATCAGCATTGAGGATGTCGGACAACCAGTGAAGCCACCAACGCTAGACGAGGTGAGAAAAGGCTGTACGAAAGCTAAGGCCGCTGCGAAGAACGGAATCTCGGCCGAACTTCTAAAGTGAACGGCTGAACAAAAAAAAAAAATAATTGGAATGGAGAAGAAATGCCTTCGCGATGGCTTGATGGCCTCATGTGTCCTATCTACTAGGAAGATCACAGACTCGATTATGCTAACTAAATAAATATAACACCCTTGATAGAGCCTACAAGGACGAATCAACGATCAACAACGGACCAGATGTTTACTGTGCGACAAATCCTCGGTAAATCCCGAGAATACAACTTGTGGCCTCATTTTATGTTTGTTGACTTCAAGGCAGCGTACAGCTCAGTGAAACGGAATGAATTGTGGCACATAAGGCTTGAACATGGCTTTCAAGTGAAGCTTATTGAGCTGATTCGTGCGACGCTGGGTGGGTCCAAATCCAACGTCATAATATCTGGTTAGACATCCGAATCGTTCTTGATGCTAGATGGATTGAAACAGGGCTTATCTATTCCACATTGCTCTGGAAAGTGCAATTCGAAGAGGTTTGGTGTGCAAAAAGAAGGGAGCCATCATCAACAAGTCTTGCATGCTCTTTGGTTTTGCGGATTACATCAACATCATTGGTGTCGTTCGCAGACCTGTGAAACAGACTTTTGTGCATTTTAAACAGGAGACTGAAAGATAAACTCTGTCAAAACTAAGTATCTGGTGCAGGGTTTACAGAAATCGCTCTCCATTAATAGATACAACGATAAAAGAGCGGCCAATACATCTTAGAATCATAACAAACCATGAAAACAAGTGTATTGCACTTTTATACACTATACAAGTTAAAAAAAAATCGTATAGGCAGCTTCCAGCATATTTTTTTCGCACACCTGTGTTCAACAAGTCATCAGAGCCGGTGCTCCCGCAATTGGGGTTTTAAAATAAAATTTAGCATAGGGTATAGACGTATAAGCCCCCCGAATCAGTTCATTATCATAACAGCTTCCATAAACCTATACTACCTATCGAAAACCTATACTACCTTTGAATTCAAACCCTGATCTGGTGGCTGACAAAGCACGAGACAGTTTAAACGATGCTGGTCCCGACGAGCTGGAAATGAATGGCATGCGATTTGAGGTTGTCGACTAATTCACATATCTTGAAACCCTCTCGAGGTTAAAATACGTGTTGCGGCTGCAAGTAGGACTTTCTATGGTTTGCGTAATCAGCTAAAGTCTCGCAGCTTGCAGACACGGACAAAACTAGCTCTGTACACATTATTGATTCGTCAAGTTACCCTGTACGGCCATGAAGCATATGGATGTTAAAAGATGCAGATTTATTTAGTTCTCGGAGTGGTTAACCCGTAAATGCCCAGGACGAACTTTCAATTTTGAAAACCATGTATCACAGAGGTTTTACTTGGAATTTTCACTGAAATCAAGGGGATAAGAAATCAAGGAAAAAAAGAAGATCAAATGATCTTATCTCTTTAATAAGTATTGAAAACCAAGAACATCTGACATTTGCTTATTTAAGCGGTGAAGTACTTACTTAATGGCTTTCGGTTCTGGAATAAGTGAAGTTGACTTGATAGAATAATTGATGTGAACTCCAGAATAACATAGAGGACCCAGAATAACTTATGTAGGCTTATTCGAACAATTGATCATTCACCTGGACTCTGAGGACTTTCGTGTACATTCTTGGTTGCTATTGGATTGGTACCAGTTTTGGTTAACCCGTTTCGGCCCGGGCTACGATTTCAAATTTAAAAATCCACCGTTCTCTTGCTTTTCGACCGATTTGCATGAAATTTGGAGGAAAGATGAATTAAACCCTATATTTTTGTGTAGATGTATTAATTTGGTGATTGGGTCTTCGAGGACAGTTTTATCGATGGGGTCCCCTGGGTCAAATGGGTCCGCGACGTTAAGCATAACTACGTTAGGCATAAGGACGCTAGGCCAGTTGCTTCTCACCTCTGGACAAGAACGGTTGTGTGTTACTTCGAGTGGTATTTCAGAGCAGAAGTGTAAACAAAAGTATTGTGATATAAAGGCTCTCATTTGCAGTTGCTAGTTTCTCACGCCATTGTGTTCAGATAAGTGTCCATTTGAATCGTTTTATTGCTATCTAATTCAATCCCCCGCGCAACAAAAGTGTGTTGCTGTCCGCCTTGGAAGCCTAGCTTCCACAGAAAGTCATGGATGAAGACAGTGATCACAGCGAAGATATTCCTGCTAAGATGAAACCCCCTGATGAAAATACTGATCTGCCACATACTAACTCGATTCTCGTGTCACAGTCGGCTCCACAGTCCACATGTTTCCCACCGGTGTCTCCAAATGTCAATGATTCTGCTTTTGTTCTGCCTCCGATGCCACCTCTTCCATTTTCGTGCGCCCTCTCATCGTCGTCGAATGATGTATCATCGTCCATTACCTCAAAGTCCCTATTAGTAAAACGACACAGGTGCTATCCAGAAGCTTGCAAAGGTCCGTATGAAGTTTTCGTACGTCAGAAAGATAAACCAGTTGAAGTTCTCCTGGTTTCAGCGGAGGTGCATAAA
>NW_026942909.1:0-999 GCF_024139115.2 Armigeres subalbatus | reverse complement strand
TTATTTAGTGCCTAAGTGTGATTGTTCCTACATGCGAAATGTGGCGTTTCTCGCCAAAATGGTTTAAAATAAGGGAAGTAACTGTAATATTGCGCAGGATGCAGCATCGTCCAAAGAAGAAAACAATTCCAAAAAATCAAAAATCCTAGGAAGTAAGGAGGTTGATTTCAACTGTAAGTGCTTAAAGCCAAACCAACCGATTGTATTATATGTATGTTGTTGTTACAAAGTGTCGGAGACAGAAAGTGATCGGAATCGTCCGCGCTTGACCAAGTCAAGCGATGGGAACGATGGATTTCTACATTCTGTTAACTGTGAAGTTTTGTAATAGTCGCTTCAAGTATTATTTTGAAGCCGGATTTATTGCTCTCGTCACATCTTTCAAGCATTTCCATATTATGTATGTTTCTCGTTCTTTCTCTATTTTTGTAATATCTTTTATACTACTGTAACTACTTTCTCTGTTATAAGGTTTTTAGGATGTAATCAAATGTGACTGAAATTATAGACAGTTGTGCCATAGCAATCCAAAGAATACAAATGCAAATATACAGAATAAATAATGTAAAATTGAACGGTTTTTAATTATCCGAATTTTCAGTTTCATCACATATCCATTGTATATTTTCTGATTTGTTGATTTTTAGCAGTGATCAAAAATACACAGTTTTCGTTTTTAATAACGTTTCGGCTTACTCCATTCAGCCATCATCAGATCTGTGATCAAATTTTATTGATTAGTTCAAAATATTCCAATCAATTACAATTTTCTTTTCTCCCACTTACATTGAAAAACTTACACTTGCCACCAGTGTGGTTTCAATAACTAACCTCCCTGAATCTTATAATATCAAATTCCTTCTATGTGTTGTACCATGTTCGTTTGTGTAGCGATCGGATTTTACACACTAGTGCGTTGTACGCCGAGTCGATTCCACGCATTCTCGTTGTAGGTTCACCGTTGCATCGTTTCCCATCATCTTTATGTGGAAGGCCTCT
>NW_026942908.1:0-2201 GCF_024139115.2 Armigeres subalbatus | reverse complement strand
AGTCGATACAAGTCGACAAACAAATTCCATTTAGCCGAGCCAAATAGAACGTTTCTCTGAAACTCTCATTAAGCCGAAAATGGTTTGATCGAAAATGTAGTATGGCCGAGAGAAACATTTGACTGAAACAGTTGTTTGTCCTTACAGGTCATTTGACTTAACTTAGCTTAGCTTTGACTGATTACACATATCTATGGTTGCTACTCCATGATTGACCAGAATCAGTGAAAATGTGCAAATAATCATATGACTGAAAATGCCGTTCGGCCGAAAAAGTCGTTTGACTCAAAACAGGCGGGATTCGCTGGTTGGGATTTTAATACTTGGGCCAGTTTTTAGTTGGGCCTCCGCTGGTTGAATCATGGCCCAAACAAAAAGCAACCGTACGTCAAAATTCAATGTTAACACGGAAAACGGGATTGGATGTCAATGAACATTATTTGTGATTTTCAAGTCGAAATACACGTGTTCAAATGGAGGTCGTGGCCCAACCAGCGAATCGCGACTGTGGATCATTTGACTAAAAATGCAATTTGGTAAGAATCGTCATTTGGTAGAAAGATCAACTGGCGTCCAAAAATGTCTTTTCTTCAAAACAACCATTTTGGCCAAATGACATTTTCTGCGACCTTGACGAGCGCTCCTCTTCGGCAGGTTTAGTCATCAACGTCAACAAAACCAAATCGTTGGATGTAAACACGGTGACTCCTTCCAGTTTCACAGTAGCCGGGCAACCAGTGGAGAATGTTGAAAGCTTTCAATATCTTGGTAGCCAAATGGCGTCAGACGGCGGTACCAAGATCGACATATGCGCCCGGATCAAGAAAGGAAGGGCTGCCTTAGCGAGTTTAAGAAATATTTGGTAAAAACAGGCAGATAAGTGAACACACTAAAATACGAATTTCCAACTTTAACGTGAAATCTGCGCTGTTAAACGTTAGCGAAACATAGTGTGTATCAGTGGAAAACACTCAACGGCTGCAGATGTTCATCAACGGATGACTGACCAAATTCGGGCCTGGTGGCCTCACAACTGGATCTCAAACAACAAGCTCCATCGTCTTTGTCACCAGAGGCCGATAGCAACAGAAATTCGGGATAGGAAGTGGAGCTGGGTCGGCCACACTCTACGTAGGGGTGAAAACGAAATCTGTAAACAAGCATTAGACTGGAACCCAGCGGGACATCGCAGCAGAGGCAGACCCAGAGGCTCATGGCGGCGAAGCCTCAATAAAGAAATAAAAGAAGTCGACCGAAATCTAACCTGGCAACAGGTAAAAGCGATAGCTGGACAACGCTCAGGATGGAGATTTTTCACCACCGGAGGTGTACAGGATCCATAAGTAAGTAAGTAAGCATTTTCTGCGAAAAGTGTCGTTCGGCTGAATTGATTATTTTGCCAAAAAGTCGTTTAGCCGAAAATGGCAGAAAATGCTGTTTGGCCGAAAGGATTGTTTTGCAGACAGGACATTTTCGGGCCAAATGGCTCCTTCTGACAAATGACCATTCCTACCAAACAGAAATTTTCGGTCAAATGGTCTATTCAGTCCAACGATTTTTAGACCAAATTACAATTTGGGCCGAATGTACTCTTTTCGGCAATATGTCCCTTTCGGCCATACTATTCTCGACCTGATAACAGTTTTGAACATACGCTCAGTTTGGCTTAATACGATTTGGTTAGATGTTTTTTGGGTTAATGGCCAGTATCGGCTCAAAGAGTATAGAGGTAACGAAATTTCGTTCAAGGGTCGTTTGAGAACAAGGCTATTTCGTTGTAAATGTCATTTGGCCGAACATTTAGCCGGGTGGGCATTTTATTTGCTCATACTATCTGTTCAGAATTGACACTTGGCCCAATGGGCCAAACGATATAGTCGCCCAAATAACCCATTCCGTCAAACGTCCATTTCGGCCAAGCGACCTGCTAGGAAAAATAACTTTTTCGGCCAAATTACCATTTCTGGCTGTACAGTTAAACCTACATGAGTCGATGTTCTATGACTCGATATCGACACATGAAGGCAAATTATGCCATATTAAAAAAATATTTTCTGGGCTACTGTGATGGTCCCTTCAAACAGCTTCCCGAGGCTTTTCTATTTCACATCTCGATATTTCCATGAGTCGATGGTCCCTTCAATATCGACTCATGGAGGTTTGACTGTATTTCGATTTCGCCAATCATGGAATTTCCCAAG
>NW_026942907.1:0-3479 GCF_024139115.2 Armigeres subalbatus | reverse complement strand
AGGACATTTTTGAACATTACCAAATTCCTGAAAGCAATGTCTGTCTTAATTGCCGAAAAAAAGGACACCACTTTTCTACTTGTTTTTTCAAAAGGCAAATCTTTTGCTATATTTGTGGCTTGCCAGACTTTCACTACGAGGAATGTCCTTATTGTGAAGAAAAAAACTTGAACAGGGGAAGTTGAAGGGGGCAACTTTTCCTAATCCTAAAAACCCTCTAAATAACTGTAATTTATCAAATGAGAACAATTCCAGTGAGTTGCAAACTTCAACTGACGTTTTGGTAAAAGAAATCTGGCTCTGACCAATGCTATACAAGCTATTTTCACCAAATTGATAACATTTTAATTAACTTAGACGGAGATAACAGATACTATGTTAAGTTCTCAGTATTAGGACTTCCATTAGCAGGACTTTTGGACAGTGGTAGTCAAGTTTCATTGATAGGGACACATTTTGGAAACTTGATGGAATTTCTACAAATTCAGCCACTTCCAAGCAAAATTAACCTTTCGACAGCCAGTGGGGAACAGCTGGGGATTGAGGGGTATGTGGATGTACCTTTCTCTTTGAATGGAATTTCCAAAATTCTTCCATGCCTAGTTGTCTCTGAACTGAATAATCGCTGTTTATTAGGGATAGATTTTTTTAAACTATTTGACTTCAAAATTACTACAAATAATGACCAGGCTTTATGCTCTCCTGACTTTCCTGTTGAAATTTTCTCGTGTTCCGTTGATAGTCCTGATGATATATTTAAGAAGCTCGCGACAACTGATTTGAATTCTAATCACCAGTTAGACCCTGCACAAACACATGAATTAGAAGCAATTAAACTTCAATTTAAATGTTCGAGAGAAGACCA
Source organism: Armigeres subalbatus (assembly GCF_024139115.2). Taxonomy (NCBI): domain Eukaryota; kingdom Metazoa; phylum Arthropoda; class Insecta; order Diptera; family Culicidae; genus Armigeres; species Armigeres subalbatus. Next base: position 2,614 of record NW_026942907.1, on the reverse strand, counting down.
ACTTGATTCATGTAACTTGATGAAACATGAGATCTTGCTGACCGAAAATTCTTCTATCAATGTAAATCCACACCCATGGTCACCGAGTATACAACGTAAAATTAATACAGAGATTAACAGGCTTTTAAAGTTGAATATTATTGAGCCATCAAACTCTGATTGGTCATTGCAGGTAGTTCCGGTAACGAAGAAGGAAAGTGGAGAGATGAGACTATGTCTAGATGCAAGGTAATTGAAGGCTCGCACAATAAAAGATGCATATCCATTGGCGAATTCAATGCGCATTCTGAGCAATCTAGGAAAGAACAAATTTTTTTCAGTTATTGATCTCAAGGATTCCTTCCTGCAGGTTGAACTAGCTGAAAACTCAAGAAAATATACACGTTTTAAGATACTTGGTCGTGGATTGTTTCAGTACAATAGGCTACCCTTCGGTCTGATCAACAGTAGCGCCACAATGTCTAGAATACTTGATAAAGTTCTCAAAGAAGGTAAGTTTGAGCCCATATATCTTCGTGTATCTTGATGATATAATTGTAGCAACGACCACCTTTGAGGACCATATCAAATATCTTAGAATTGTAGCTGAATGTTTGAGAAATGCAAACTTGTCAATCAATCTACAAAATGTAAGTTTTGCGTAAAAAAGTTAAATACCTTGGATTCATTCTTTTCTGAGAATGGTTACCAACCGAACCCAGAAAGAGTAATGGCAATTTCTAAATTTGTGCTTAACAACTCCAAAGGAAATCCGCAGATTTCTAGGAATGGCAGGGTATTACCGGAACTTTATTGCTAACTTTAGTCACATCTCTGCACCGATTTCGGACCTATTGAAAGGACAACCTAAAAAGGTAGTCTGGACTGAACCTGCTGAAAAAGCTTTTGTTAGATTAAAAGAATGTCTAATGTCAGAACCAATTCTTTCTAATCCTGATTGGACAAAAGAATTTTCAGTGCAAACTGATGCCAGTGATATGGCAATTGCTGGAATCCTTACCCAGAACTTAGATGATGGGGAGCACATTATTGCGTATTTTTCTCGGAAGCTTACAGCTTGCGAAAAAGGTATGGTCCAACGGACAAAGAAGGTTTGGCAGCGCTTGAGTCGATCGAGCACTTTCGACCGTATATTGAAGGATCACATTTCACACTTATTACGGATTGTTCAGCAATAACTTTTATTTGCAAATCCAAATGGCGTCCAAGCTCAAGACTTTCTCGGTGGTCAATGAAATTTCAGGAATTTGATTTGACTCTAAAACACCGCAAAGGTGCTGATAATGTTGTAAGTGATGCATTAAGCCGTGCTGTCTGTGCCATTTTCAATGATTCATCATCCAAATGGTTCATTGATTTGAGAACTAAGGTTCAAAATGATCCTGAGTCATACCCAAATTTTAAAATTGAAAATGGTGATCTATTTAAATTCGTGTCAACCAGGTCAGAATTAAAAGATGGGAGATTTGAATGGAAATTGGTAGTGCCTCCGGACAAAACTCATTCTATTGTGACGGAGGAACATTCTAAATTGATGCATCTTGGGACAGACAAAACCCTAAATAGAATTAAACTGAAATACTATTGGCCTAAAATTAAATTAGATGTGCGGAAAATATTGTCGAAATGTGATGTTTTGCAAAAATCCAAATATCCAACCGTGGCCACAATTCCTCCTATGGGTGCACAAAAAGGATACCCAGAGACCATTTCAAATGATAGCAATCGACTACCTGAGTGGTTTTGTAAGGAGTAAGAAAGGAAATAGTGATTTACTTGTGTGTCTGGATGTTTTTTCGAAGTTTGTTCGTTTATTTCCAGTCAAAAAAATTAATGCTGAAGTAACAGTACAGATCTTAAGAGATCAATGGTTTCTCAGACACGGAGTTCCCCAAACACTGATTTCTGACAACGCAGTTACATTCACTTCCAGAGCAATGGAAAATTTACTCAATCATTACAATGTACATCATTTTCTCAATAGCCGCAGGCATTGTCAGAACAATCCGGTTGAGCGGGTGAACCGCGTGATTCTGGTACATGTATGAGATCATATTGCAAAGAGGATCACAGATTATGGGATTCTAAATTGCCAGAGATTGAGTTCTCAATAAATAATACTACGCACAGCTCAACTGGCTTTACCCCATATTATATTATTCATGGTGTTGAATCGATAGTTGATGGTAACGATCATTTAAATCCTTGTCGCGAATCTGATCCATCAAACACTATTTTTATTCAGCGTAGAGCAGAAAAGATAGGAGAACTTTACGAAGAAGTTATAAAAAACAATAAGAAACAATATGAAAAGTATAGAAAAGTTTACAATAAAAAACATAAAAACATTCCTCCCCCATTTGCAATAGGACAAAATGTGTATAAGAAAAACTTCAAATTGTCAAACGCTGCAGAGAATTATGCTTCAAAGTTAGGGCCGGTATATGTCCCGTGCAAAGTAATATCGCGTCGTGGAACTAGTTCGTATGAGCTTGAGGATGAAAACGGGCAGAAATTTAGGAATTTTCGCGGCTCAAGACCTAATTCGGAGTGAAAGGTGAAATCATAAAAAATATCGTCGAGTATTGTGGCTAGCAAATTCTGCACTATATTG
>NW_026942906.1:0-18751 GCF_024139115.2 Armigeres subalbatus | reverse complement strand
TGATGAAAGTTGAAAACATCTACTATAAGCTGAAAGCTGGTTTCACACGATTATTACCTAATCTCTGTTGGTGCTGTTTCGTAACACAATCCACTTCAACTGGAATTTTAAGGGTGGAGCTCCTGGAAATACGACTACCATGCTTCAGTGGACAACTCAGAGAGTCGATTACCTTCCGTGATACTTTCATCGTAGCCCAATACACGATAACCTTCAGTTGACAGCTAAGGGATGTCAGAGTTCACGTATCTACGGTTGTCGTTGATCGGAGAAGCCTTGCAAGAAATCAAATCGGTAGAGATGAGCTATGCAAATCACGAAGTGGCTTGGATTACACTGGAGCGAAAGTACGAGAACAAGAAGTTGATCGTGAAGGCTTATTTGGATACTCTATTTGCTGTGGAAGGAATGAGCAATCATACCCGCCTGTGAAATCCTCCGTCCCGCCGCGAAACGAACCTCCTATGTCAAGTTCTCAGCAAGAGAAGAGTTAATCACATAACCAAGACCAATATGCAATCAACCAGGCAACTCTACCTTCCACAAGTGCCCTGTCACCTACTCGTCAGACACACCACCACAGCCCCCCACAAACTAGTCATGCACGACTCGAAACACAGTAGCACTGACAATTCCTATCTGTTATCCTCCTGGAAATGTTCTGATATCCACAGCTGTAGTCTGTGTCACGGACCAGCACGGAGTGACACGATTTGCTAGAGCTTTGCTAGATTCGTGTTTGCAATTCTGTTTCATGACCGAAAGCCTCAGTTCAAAGTTGAAACTCCGTGGATTTTTCGATCACCTAAATGTTCAAGGTATCGGCGGTTCAAAATCGGTGTCCCGGAGGCGAGTTAGTGCGTCAGAGCGTTAATGAATAAAACTTCCAATGAATGATTAAATATGTTATGATTTAATCATTCAACTCTATGATTGAAGATTATGATTAATGATTAATTCATTTTCGAAAATGAATAATGATTATGATTAATGATTAATTTATTTTTGACAATGATTAACGATTATGATTAATGAATAAAACGTTTGAAGTATGATTAATGATTACTGATCGTGATTAAATGTTGACACAATATGTGTATGATTAATGATTAACGATCGATATGATTAATGATTAATGATTATGAATAATCAAATTAAATGATTTGCATAGTGATCAATAATCAAGTAACCGTTTGACCAAATTATGTTTTTTTTACCTTTAAAATTGTATGATTATGATAAAAGATTAATGAATAAAAGCAATGCATGCAATGATTAAAATTAATGATTAATGAATAAACTCAAAATAATCATGAATATGATTAGTGATTAATGATTAAATGCATAAATTTATGATTAACGATTAGTGATTAATGATTGAATCGTATTTTTTGTATGATTATGATTAATGAATAATGATTAAATAACCCATTATTCATTAATCATGATTAAATCTATGATTAATCACTAATGCTCACCATCCGATATGATATTGGCCCAATCGATATCATCATTGGAGCCGAACATTTCTTCGATCTTCTCACCGATGGAAGTATGACGATGTGCGAAGTAGGTCCAACGCTGCAAAATACTGGTTGGATTACATCTGGACACGTGCCGATACATCCGGCGAATCCTTCAAAGGCTGTTTCGATTCCGTGCATCGAAGCAAATACGCACAACCAGATGACTAGGTCTGCAATACATTGCAGTTCCCGGAAAACCAGCAACAACCGGTGTAAAGAGCCGACCTTTCCCACTGCACTCATCGTTCCATCTCATCCGTGCTGCTTGATCCATCGTTCAACGGTGGGGCGTTGGTTCCACTATCCTACCCGTTTTCAACTGCAGACCCTGCAGATCCTGTCATTCATCCAGCGGGCCGAGAGCTTCACCAGCCGTCAATCTTTTGCCTATAAACCAGCCAATCATCCGTTTATTCCACAACATCCGTCGATATTTACTAAGCCATCGTTTCAACGACGATAACTGCACGTCTGCAGTAGCCAGGAGTCAATTTTTTTGAAATCGTTGTGATTCCAAGGTGGGCGGTATGTTCGAACATAATTGAACCAGTCTAACTGTCCTAAAAAACCAAAATAGTTATTCACCATATTTATGTAATATTATCCACTCTCTGTGCATTATATTGGTTTTGCTGCTCCCCATGCACTACATTTGCCGAGAGATAATAATAATAAAGTTAGTTAGTTACGAATCATCCAAGCGCACGCAGATTGTTCTGTGGATTCCCGCGTATTTCATGTATAGCGTACACTTCTGTCTGGATAGCAATAAATCGCGTTAATTAGACTTTAACCAGAGCTCTAATTCAGCGCCGCGTTTTAACTGTCTGGTCTGAAATCCGTTCCCAGTCGAACTTTAATTCCCGTCGATACAATATTCTTGCAATACCTTCGAAATTTCCCTCAGGAATTTCTTAAGATCTACTGATTTTTTTTCGAAAATTTGTTATAAACTCCCCAAATTGTCGCAATTGTAGTCTATCCATTATCACAGAGAAATTGAAAGTGTTTGGAAAAATATTCCAATAAATTCCTAGTGACCTTTTCAATTATCTTCTCTATATAATAAAAATGAAATGGTCTGTGTTCGTATCCGCATAGCTCGAAAACGACTAAACGGATTCTCTCTGTTTCTTCAGCAGATACGGTCTTTATAGACAGGTTTATATGATATGCGAATATCACAAATAATGTTGAGAAAATCACGAAAACCTAAGCTATGGCCAAAATGCCATTTTTTATTGAAAAATCGAGTAAAAAATTGTCACTCATTTTTCAGGCATTTATCTTCTACCGATTTACTCGATTTTGTACCATTGTGGTGAAAATTGGCCAGATCGGACCATGGGCTCGGAAGTTATGGACAAAATACATTTTTTTATTCGCACGAGAAAAGTACCATCACCGCTAGGTGGATTAATCAGGATTTTTTGTGAGATAGTATATATAGTTGTGAAAAGGTATTCTAAATTTATCAGCGATTTTTCGTGGTTTTTAAAGCCACATTTGGAATTCCATCCGGACCCGGAGTTTTCATCATCCCCAAACCCTTCGCCACTGATGACAGCTTGTCATTGGAGACCTGCATATCTGCAGTGGACCTCTGATCTTTTCTGTTAAGACTCGATAAGCGTTGCCCCAAGGATCAGCGTCAGCTTCTCGACACAACTCCTTGATGCAGTTGGGCTTGCTAATTTAAATACCTCGTTTGAAAGCCGCTCTAGCATCACGGAAAACTGTCTTACATTCCTCTCTGACCGTTTCAATCCTTGCCCTCTAAAAGCGTTTCCTGGTTCTAAGGCAGGCAGCTCGAAGGTTGGAAAGAGTTTAGTTCCACCAGTAATTCGGCGGCCGGCTGTTTATACTCTCCAATTAAGTCTGGATCGTCGCATCGCAAACCCTCGCTAGCGTTTCCGTCAGCTCATCTGCTTCAAGATTTGTTGTGCCACTGTCTGATCGAAGTGCTTCTATAATAAGAACCAGCCGCTTGTCCTTATCTCTCAGATTGCCTGGTGATCGCTATGAGTGCAGTCCTAATAAACTCTCCAGATTATGTTTCTCACCAGTGACGGACTGCAGAACGTGACGTCAGCCGTCTGCGCAATTAACTGACGATCCCTGTGTTACCCGGTCAGACTTCCAGCTTTGCTAGCGTTGGTCAATCTGCTTCCGCATTCCACTGTCCAAACCTCACCTCTGATGATTACCGATCTTTGGTAAATCAGCTTCTTCGTGAGTGCGTCCAGCATCCGGTTATATTGCTCCAGAGTCCACCTTGGGAGTGCGTAACAACTACACACAAAGATCCCGTTAGATTTAACGATTACGAAACCTTCGCTTGAGCTCTCTGCTTCTCGGATATGGAATCTGTCCATCACTCGGATAGCCGCAATCCTCGTTGAGTCCGCCACCAGTTGCCGTTGTCCGAAGGAATCCGATACGGTTCAGCAATAATTGCCATGTCGAACATTGCTTCTGTTGTCAACTGCCACAGCAGCTGCCGTGTGGTGTCGCAGTGATTGAGATTTAATTGGATGACCTCCATCAATTTCGGCCCGTCATCGTCTTCTGGTATGCCGAGCAGAGTGTAAAATAATCGAAATTTTTTAGTGAAGTCCATTTTTCTTCATTTGTCAGTTCACTTCCGACACATTCATAGTCGGCTCTGGACAGTCAATATTCAGTTGAATCTTAGTCATTGAATATTTATGCACATTTTACAAATTGATAAATTATCTGAAATCTGAACACGTTTCAAATGAGTAAAGTGACTTATCACACAGGACTGAATCCGATTTTCATCTGCGAGGCACTTTCAGCGGTAAACATCAACATAAGCAATGATAATTATGTTTTTTTTTTCTGCAAATAGTAGACGAATTTCGCGCCAACCCTGGCAGCACTGGCAGCACCATCTCAGAATCGAATGAAACTTGGTGGGCATAAAGATATGGTATTTCTAAGCCACTCTGCATACTTAGTTTTTCAAAAATTGTCAAGAGTAACATTTGATGAGGGCCTAACTTTTTTTCATGGATTTTTTATAAATCGATGTAACTCTAAAATGACAAGACCTACAAAAAAGTGTTGTATGGCGGACTGTCGTGAAATTCCTAGAAGTTTTTTGGAAAAATATCCATAAAATAAAATACCGATTTCTACAATGAAAAAAAAAATAATTTTAAAAATTAAAATCGATATTACAAAAAAACCTCATCTCAGAAATCGATGAAATTTTTTCTGCAGATAGGTATTTTAATTATCTAACTTTTCTGGGAATAATGTTCCTGTGACATATTTAAGGAAAAAAAGTTTTTCTAACAAAAACTTTTTTCATGTCCATATTGAGTGAAAATTTATCAGCGTGTTTTATGCCTACAGCGCCAATTATAGGTTCAGCAGCCTATCATCAACCAACGACACATTTTGGACGTATAAAAAATTGTTTGGGAAACATTAGCATTATCCAACATAATTGTAGACCAACATTTGAAAAGGGTTTATGTTTTATTTGACTTTTTGTATCGAAGTAACTTAAAAACAATTACAAAAAAATAATTACTTTGAAAACGGACAATGCTGCCGAAACGAAACTGAAGTGATATTTAATTGTAATAGTGGAAAAGAAGATGTTATTTTACAGCAAAGGCTAACCACTGAACGGTTTAATTTAGAAACCGTTATAAAGCCTGTAGAGTAGATGATTTTGTATCGTATTTTATTGAAAAAAAATGATAAACTTATAACTTATGACATTATTTGCAAACAGCAATACACTTGTACTGTTAGATTTCTCTGAAAATTATTCATTCATTATCCAAAATGCTGCTCAAGGTTGGAATAATTCCCAGGCAACAATACATCCATTCGAAGTTTACTTTTAAAGATACGGTTAATAAGAAAACGTTAGCTTTATTAATCAGAAGTAATGACCCATGACACAAAAGCTGTTCACTTATTCATTTCAAAATTAATTGACTTTTTGAAACAGTCGATCGGTTTTACAAAAATTACTTTTGTGTCTGGGTGAGCTGCAGCACATTATGAAAATAAAAGGAACTTTGCAAGTCTGTGTAATTTAAATTCAAAACATGGCTTAGAAGCAGAATGGCACTTTTTTACAACATCGCACGGTAAAGGCCCTTGCGAAGCTATTGGTGGCACTCTCAAACGAATGGCAAAGCGAGTAACTCTTGCCAAAGATTATGGAAATACTATCAAGACTCCTCGGGAGTTGTACGAATGGGCGAATGGGCACGTTTTCAATCAAACAAAAATATCACTATATTACATTTCTGTTATATCACGTATGAGCAATACCGCCATCGGGGGTGGCAATGGGTCTGGGGGTGAGAATGGCTCATCGCTCTCACCGCGAGCATGGAGGGCGTAGAGCAAAATCGTTCAAAAAGGTCTCTTATATGTTTGTCTTCTTGTCCTCAGATACATCCATTCTACAAGCATTCTAAGTAGTTGAAATAGTGACCCATTCTCACCCCCATTTGACCCATTGTCACCCCGACGACGGTACTCAACAAGAGTTTGATGAACTTTTCAAAAAAGGAAAAACTATAGTTGACACACAAAAGCTTCATTCTCTTATACCAATCGCTCATAATAAAATCCTGGATAAAAATATTCCAACTCAGATGAAGACCCAAAAGTCTTTGAATTGTTCGATTAAATTTACAAATTAATGAGTATTCAAGTAGAAATAAGAATTAAATGTAGTAACAAATAAAATTGAAGAAAAAATTTAAAAAATGCGGAAAATTTATTATTCTTTAAATGTGCGTTTACCGGAGATCCCCCCAATTTGTTTTTGCTAAACCAATTTTAATCTTTACATTCATTAATTTATTTTCTTGGTGAACGAAACGCTATTTTATGTTTATAGACAATAGTTATAGACAAATTTACAATAGTCCATCAAACATCATCATTTTGTAAATCTGGTCATTTGTGTGTAACATTGATATAAGCAATCTAGGAAAATATACGCCCTTTTCAAATGTTGGTCCACATTAATGTTAGATTATGCTAAATTGCTTCCCAAACAAATTTTTATACTTCCAAAATGTGTCGTTGCTTGATGATAGGCTGCTGAACCTATAATTGGCGCTGTAGGCATAAAACACGCTGACAAATTTTCACTCAATATGGACATGAAAAAAGTTTTTGTTAGAAATTAAATACCAATTAAAATACCTATCTGCAGAAAAAATTTCATCGATTTCTGAGATGAGGTTTTTTGTATGAGGAGCTAATCCATAAACCGTAGACTCTTGAGGGGGGGGGGGTTTGAAAAAGTCTACGATAGTCTACGAAGGGGGACGGGGGGGTTTACTAAAAGTCTACGTAGACTTTTTATTTTTTTAAACGATTTATACAGCAGCTTTGTGCGAAGTTCACTCGTTTGATTTTTTTAGGATTTTTCGGTTTTTTTTCTCCATAAAAATGTTACGAATTTTACTGAAGTAAATATCATGGATTTCACCAGGAAATTCTTCTGTGTTGAGCAGGAAAATTCCCCAAAGTATTCTATAAAAGCTTTCGAAAAAATTTCAAAATCTTCACTTGGATTTTATTGCAGATTCTACTATATTTTTCTTATTGTCGGCAGACACTTCTTTGGAAACTATGTAAAATAAATTATGTCGTACTTCAACGGATTTTTTTTTTGAATTTACAAAAAAAAAACATTTTGGAACATCCAAGAAAAAAGTCTTTGGAATACCCAAAGGATATTCTTTAGAACTTGTAAAGGGGATTCTCCGAAATTTCCGTGAGAAAACCTTCAACATATCCACTGGAGATTTTCTGGGAAGTCCCCTGAAAATTTTTCCTAATTTCCTAAATTCTTCAAAATTCCCATGGATAATACTTCGTAAATTTTTTCGGCAGTTCTAATGCAAATTCTTTGGAATTATCGATGGAAAATCTCCGGAATTTCTAAATAAATTGTTGAAAACTTCCACGAGAAATTATTTGAATTCCCCACCAAAACTAGTGAGTTTCCGCAACAAAAAATTGTTTGCAGTTTTTGTAAAAAAGCTTTTGTAATTTTCATGAAAATTTATTCGATTTTTTTACGAGAAATTTGCAAAAATTTTAACTAAAAATTCTCCATAATTTCCACCGAATATTATTCAGAAAATTCTTTGCAAGAAAAAAATTGCGAGATGAATTTAAAAAATAGAGTAGGAAAACAATTCCTAAATTTCAACAGGAAATATATCGGAATGTCCGTTTAAACTTAAAATTACCTCGGGAAATAATTCTACATTTTAACGGAGAAATACTCGATTTTTTAACGGGGAAACTTTTGAAATTTAGAAGAATATTCTTGGGATTTCAACAGAAATTTCGAGTTGAAATTCCGAGAATGTCAAGTTTACATTCCAATAATTTTTGCGTGGAAATTTCGTAAAAATGTCCCAATTGCTAACCTTGAAAGCTTCCAGGTAATACTCCAAAGAGCTCTCCGTGATAATTCCAATGCTTTTCTTGAAAATTTCATACGGGATATTGCATGAAATTTTCAAGAAAAGCATCGGAATTATCACGGAGAGCTATTTGGAGTATTACCTGGAAGCAGGGTTCGTAATGCTCACTCAATCTCAGGAGCACATGATTTTCCCTCACGAAAGTTTTCGGGGAGAAATCGCTTTTCGGGAAAGAAAAACAGCCTGGAGAGTGATAAAAAAATTTCGCTCACTTTGATTGCCGCTAAACGTTGGTTTGCTCTTTTTCTTTCATATTCGAGTCTTTTCGTGGCATCATCGATGAAAATGGTAGTAGCTTATGTGGAACAAATAACTTAACGCTTTCATACAGATAGCGTGGTGGTGTGGCTAAAGTAAGCGCATCCCACATCTATTATTGTTACTATTCTGGGTTCGAATCCCGGCGCGGCCATACAATTTTGTAATTGTTCTGCGATAATTCTCGCGAAAAGTGAGTGAGAGGTAAAAGTAACGAAACGAAAAAGGATTTTCATCTATTAGAATTATAGAATTATAGGACAGATGCGTGACAGATTTTAAGCAGTGGCGCGCCGATGCAAAAGTGTCGGCGATGGGGCGCACACCTCTAAGGGAAATCGTATGCAACAGAAATTAAATTACTTGGCTTTGAAATTTGATTTCCGGAGCTATGGACAGAGGATTAAATTTGATTTCCTTTCAAAATGATTTTTGTTTTGTTGGATTTTGTTCAGTTTGATTTAGTTTTGTTTGAAATTCGAGTTTTATTGTAATGTTCACGTGGAAATGGATCTGAATAGCTGAATTGCTTGAAATGTGGTTGATTTCCATATTTTACCAATCACATATGATGTTTTGTAAAATTTGGAAAAGTCTACGTAGACTTGATGGGGAGGGGGAGGGTTTTCGGAAAAGTCTATGAAAGTCTACTAGGGGGGACGGGGGGGTTTGAAAAGGTGAAATTTCGGTCTACGTGGTTTGTGGACAGCCCCTAATATCGATTTTAAATTTTAAAACTATTTTTTTTTCAGTGTAGAAACCGGTATTTTATTTTTTTGATATTTTTCCAAAAAACTTCTGGGAATTTCACGACAGTCCGCCATACAACACTTTTTCGTAGGTCTTGTCATTTTAGGGTTACATCGATTTATAAAAAATCCATGAAAAAAAATTAGGCCCTCATCAAATATTACTCTTGACAATTTTTGAAAAACTAAGTATGCAGAGTGGCTTAGAAATACCATATTTTTATGCCCTCCAAGTTTCATTCGATTCTGAGATGGTGCTGCCAACCGCTTGTCGAGTTGGCGCGAAATTCGTCAGTAACCACATTCAGTGACAGTCGAATGAATGAGTTCGTGGAGTAGTCGTCTGACTATGTCATTCTATGTTTTGAATATTCATGCGATGTTTGTCAAAATTTGGACCGAAGTTGCTTCATGAAGATGAATATTTTAAGCTCTGATGCCGAGCATTTGAAGCTACCCGTCATATGATCGTTTCCGTCTTCCGTTTTGCATAAACCGGATCTCTCCAGGCCTTTGCAGTTTCACGCCTGGTGTCCAAACGCCATGCATTTGAAGAAAAGATATTTCAGTTACCAGATAAAGATTGTCGCTGTCGTCGCTGTCCGGAACATCTTTTGCTGGCGAGGATAGGGGATCTAAATGTCAATGAAGGAAAAATACATACGATTTGACAGTTAGGTACCACACATGTTTCGGGCAGCAGAACAAAGGGAACCGAAGCGACAATATTTATCTGATAACTAAAATATCTTTTATTTGAAGCATCGCTCAATCTGTTTGTGGCTAGAGGGGTGGGTCTCAACGGGCACACCGACCATCCGACGTTCACCTTGCCCACCTCCACCATTTTGTTGGCAGTGTCGTTCTCAGACGAATTTTCAGCTGCACTTCATCCAGTATGCATTGTGATGGTAAGCTGGTAAGGAATTATTAAACGAACTCCTGGACTCCTTTTTGTATGTTTTTGCCTTTCTCGTATACAAAGTATACGTAAAGGCTATATGTTCGCTCCAAAAACGAACTTTTTATAGGAGTCCCGGTGACCCATAGTGTTATATACCGATCGACTCAGCTCGACGAATTGAAGTGATGTCTGTGTGTATGTGTGTGTGTATGTGTGTGTGTATGTGTGTGTGTATGTGTGTGCGCAAAATAATCTCACTCATTTTTCAGGCACTTATCATTAACCGATTTGCTCGCAACAAGTTGCATTCGACGCGGAATCTTATCCCATTGTTTCGTATTGAAAATTGGCCGAATCGGACTATGGAAGCTGGAGTTATGGCCAAAATATAGTTTTTGACAACAAGAAAGCTCACTCGTTTTTTAGACACTTACTCTTGGCTGATTTACTCGCAACAAGTTTCATTCAACGCAGAATCTTGTCCCATTGTTTCGTATTGAAAATTGGACAGATCGGACTATGGGTTTCGAAGTTATGGCCAAAATCCACTTTTTCACATAATAAACCTGTACAAAATTCTCACTCATTTTTCAGGCACTTATCCTTAACCGATTTGCTCGCAAAGTTTCGTTCGACGCGAAATCCTGTCCCATTGTTTCGTATTGAAAATTGGTCGAATCGAACTATGGGATTCGAAGTAATGACCAAAATACATTTGATGACAAGAAAAATTCTCACTAATTTTTTAGGCACTTACTTTTAGCCGATTTGCCTGCAACAAGTTGCATTCGACGCAGAATCTTGTTCCATTGTTTCGTATTGAAAATTGAACAGATCGGTATTAAACAGATATGGCCAAAGTTTTTTTTTGCCTTTTTGCCTTTCTCGTATACAAAGTATACGTAAAGGCTATATGTTCGCTCCAAAAACGAACTTTTGATAGGAGTCCCGGAGACCCATAGTGTTATATTCCGATCGACTCAGCTCGACGAATTGAGGTGATGTCTGTGTGTGCGTGTGTGTGTATGTGTGTGTGTGTGTATGTGTGTGCGCAAAATAATCTCACTCATTTTTCAGGCACTTATCCTTAACCGATTTGCCCGTAGTTGCATTCGACGCGGAATCTTGTCCCATTGTTTCGTATTGAAAATTGGCGTAATTGGACTATGGGATTCGGAGTCATGGCCAAAATACATTTTTCAAAATCTCACTCATTTTGATCACATATGTACTCTCAGCCGATTTGCTCGCAACAAGTTGCATTCGACGCGGAATCTTGTCCCATTGTTTCGTATTGAAAATTGGCCGAATCGAACTATGGGCTTCGGAGTTATGGCCAAAATATATTTTTTACAACAAAAAATCTCACTCTTTTTTTAGACACTTACTCTTAGCTGATTTACTCGCAACAAGTTGCATTCTATGCAGAATCCGGACCCATAATTTCCTGTTGAATCGGATCGGATCGAACTAAGAGCTGAGAAGTTATGGCCAAAATACTTTTTTTTTTCAACAAAAGTGCGTAGAAATTACGCACTCGAAAAAAAACGAGAAAGGCACCATCACCGCTAGGTGGATTAATCCGGGTTTTTTTAATAGACCTCCAGACTGTCGGTGAGAGCGATGACCCATTGTTATGATTGTACGACAATTCCCCGAAAACCAATTCCCCGAATGCAATTTCCCCGAATAACAATTCCCTGAATGTAACAAATCCCCGAAAGTAATAATTCCCCGAATGTAACATTTCCCCGAATGCTTCTCTCTTCTTTTCAAGTGCGGCACAAAGCGATGGGTATCCACTTAACCATGTGAGTAAAGGCGTATGATTGCCGATCCGGAGTTTCCGAGTTTGATTCTCGGTTCGGTCTAGGATGCTTCCAGGTTGGAAGCATCTTCGGTTCCTTGGGCAAAGTGTATCCATTGTACTTGCCACACTAAACATTCATGCAACTGATAAGAAAATTATTTTGAGCTTTTTAGTGGAATGTTTTCACCTGTCATAAGACGAGTTTATACAATCCCATTGAATTCCACCACTTAATTGTATCTTGACAGATACGTATTTCGACCTCAAAAGTAAGGCCGTCTTCAGTGTCTCGTACTTGACTCAACTTGAAGAAAATGATCGCAGCTTACACTATTTATACTATGCGTAGGTATAATAATTTATCTAGGTACTTATCTTACTACGGTGCTTATTTCTACTCGCTTGATGCGCTTAATGCTTAGGTATAAACTTGAAGAGCCAGGAACTACCATTTCCTTGATCTTTATTCAACAACCGCGTTTGTACCTGTCGGTAGATTTCCAAGCTCTCAGCAACATCAAGTTTCCACGGAGAAGAGACATTTCTTAAAATTTTAATGTTTGATGTCGTAATTGAATGATTCAGGAAAATCATTCAATTACGACATAGTATGATAAAGCTGAAAGATCATTTTCTTCAAGTCGAGTCGAAATACGTATTGTCAAAGATACAATTAAGTGGTAGAATTCAATGGGATTGTATAAACTCGTCTTATGACAGGTGGTTCATGCAACTGACAGATGGGGAAGCTTTCAATAACTATTGAAATGAAATGCTATTGCAAACAGTCCAAGTTTCATATAAAATGTAGAGCCTTTGAAGATAAAAAAATGCGCTGAAAGAAGGCAATGCTTTCTTTGAATGAACGCATCTGGTCTGTATAGGTTTGCTCGGTATGGTGAACATCTGCCCAGTTTAAAGCAAAGGGAAAAGATAAAGTCTTCTTAAAATAAACGCGTCTGCCCGGTATAAGACAAAGGGAGGAGATAATGCCTTCTTTAGATGATAGCATTGTCCAGTATTAGAGCATCATTACCGGGCGCGAGTATTTTGGTCACCCAGTGCAGTGCCATTTATTCACTTTTTTCCGTACCAGTCATTGTTTTTGGCTATCAATTTGGTTTCCGTATTCCGCACCGGTGTCGTTTGACAGTTTATCAAATAGCAGCGCTCTTACCGCACAACCAAATTTGGTCACCTGTCAGTTGTGCGACTGATTTAACAGCGCGTTTGGTAGCGACCGGTAAAGTGTCAAGTAATGATACTGCGCTGCCAAACGGCTTTTATTCACCACCAGTAATCTTGCTCTTAGGGGAAAGGAAGTCATAATGCTTAGCTCGAATTAACACATTTGCCCGGTATAATCTGAGATGAGATAAGACATCTCACTGTCCCTTTTTGAAACCATTTGCCTGTCAGAAAAGGCCAGTTTTGATTGGGAGATTTGACAGACGCCGGCAAGCGCAGCGTTGCTTTATTTTGCTGGTGGGTGCTTTGTTATTATTTTTGCGGTGTTGCTAGTAGTCGGGGATTTTCCAATTTCAATTTCTAAAGAAACAATATACACGTTTCTTTCATTAATTTAAACGTGAAATAGAATGAATAATAAAAATGGTGTAATCATAGTTAGAACTGCAATTATGACGTACAAATGAACAGCTTAGCTTAGGTAATTATTGATTGAAAATTATTCGTCTGGTTAATTTTCGGTTAGTTAAAAAAGTTGGTCACACTGGAACTGCCCGTTGCGTGGATTGTGGATAATTTGTGTAAGGGCATTCAGCTCCGAGATGTCTTATCTCATCTCAGGGTATAATGCAATAAGGATAGATAGTCCCTTCTTTAAAAGTTCTCGTTTGTCTGGAATATAGTGAAAGAATTAGACAATGACTTCTTTAAATGAGCGCCTCTGTCCGGTGTAATGCGAATGGAGGAGATAATGTATTTTTTTTATAAACTCGTCAATCCGATATAAGGCGCCTAGAGATATAGCTTCTGTCCGCAATAAGGCAAGAAGAGGAGATAATTCTTTCACTAAAAGAGCGATTGATATGGAGGATTGATATGGAGCAATTATATGAACATTCTGAAAAAAAAAAACGGTATTCCACCAAAGGTCATTCTGGTATTGATAAAATCTATCAAATGACATACCGCCTAATGCTATTCTGAAGTATGAATTCGGCAAATGTTTTTCGGTGAAATATTAAACATTCAATACATATTGCTTAAGAAGGGATCTTATATATTTTTTCCTTATTCTAGCCAAATTCGCCTGAATAAAAAAAGAGATCACATGTATCCTTATTCTCATTCTTAATTCATTCATCTTCCATTATTTCAAATTAACGCCTATTCCTGAAAAAGGAAAGAACTCTACCATTTCCATACTTCGTGAAAATGCCTTTATTTAAAGAATGGATCACATCCCCCATTATCTTATTTCGGGCAGTTACACTGTATTAAAGAAATAATAATAACATTTATTATCTGGGGAAACACCCATTTCTAAAGAAAGAACACATTTACCATAGCATTATTCCGAGCAAATGTGATCTTCTTAAAGAAGGAATCACATTCACCATTGCCTCATTCCGGGCAAACGCATTATTTTTGTTTAAAAGGATTCACATCCACCATTGCCTTATACTTCTTAAGAAGCTATATACATTTCGAAGATAGAAAACATATTTTCCAAAACGCTTCCAATCGGAATTGCCGATTGCGATTCTACTTTTCAAAAAATACAGCCTTTGTTCGACTATTTTAGAACTACCTTGAAACTACCTTGGAAATCACTGTACTCTGATATCTTTATAATTTAACAACACATCTTGGAGGATCAAGAACATCTAATACTACCAAAGGATATTGAGCTGATAATGTCCAATAAGACACTCTTGAACATATCTTTGAACGCTGCTCTTTTCAGACGCATACAGTCGATTGCGAAGATGTGTTTGTAAGAGGTACTTTATTTTCGGGGAATTGTTCCATTCGGGGAATTGTTACATTCGGGGAAATTGCATTCGGGGAATTGTTACATTCGGGGAAATTACATTCGGGGAAATTGCATTCGGGGAATTGGTTTTCGGGGAATTGTCGTACAATCCATTGTTATCCTTGATGAGGGTTGTTAGCATTATTCGATCTGCTTGCAACAGTCTAATCGACACCAAAATTGACCCGATCAGCCATTGCGTTCCAAAGTTAATGACATTTTTTTTGTTAATGCCCCTTTTCCTTCCTTAAAAACAAGAAATCAAAGCCGTATTTTTCATAAATTGTTGTAATGCATTCAGTTGACCGCAAATAGATATGAATAATGCAATATATCCCCTCAAAGTGCTATTTCGACCACTCAAATGTAATTTTCTCATTTGTTTAATGGTTGAAATGCACCACCAACGCTAGGTGAACTAATCTGGGGTTTTCAATTTCAGCGGACCCAGGCAAATACGATTGTACGACAATTCCCCGAAAACCAATTCCCCGAATGCAATTTTCCCGAATGCAATTTCCCCGAATGTAACAATTCCCCGAATGCAATTTCCCCGAATGTAACAATTCCCCGAATGTAACATTTCCCCGAATGTAACAAATCCCCGAAAATAAAGTATTTTTTGCAAACGCATAATCGACTGTAAACGCCCGAACAGAGAAGCGTTCAAAGATTTGTTCCAGAGTGTCTCTTTGGAGATGCCGAACATGATCAAATTTTTCGATAGTATTGTATGTCCTTGATCTTCCTTATTGTTAAATTATAAAGATATTAGATTAAAGTGTTTTCCTATTCATTTTTTTTCTAAAATAGTCGAACAAAGGCTGAATTTCTTTGGTGGAGTAGAATCGCGAACGGAAATTCCTATTGAAAGCATCATGGTAAAAATTTGTGAAATCAAACTTATTTAAGGACACTATGTAAGGTCTATCCCTTCTTAGGAAGTTACTGTAATCGTGGATATGAATCCTTAAAAAAATAATGCGTATGCCCGGAATAAGGCAATGGTGAATGTGATCCCTTCTTTAAAAATAATGCATCTACTCGGAATAACGCAATGGATTAATTTGATATCTACTTTGGAAGTAGGTGTTTCCCCAGGATAATGAAGAAGTGAATGTTATTCCTTCTTTGAAAATTTGTATCTACCTGGTATAAGAAAACGGTAGATATGATCTATTCATTAGAGTTAGGCGTTAGTTCGAAATAAGCCAAAGTAGAATGAAATTACCTTTTCAGAAGTAGGAGATTGCCTGCAATAAGGTAATGATAAATGTAGTCTCTTCTTTTGATGTAGACGAGTTGGCCCGGAATAGATATAATATATGAGATCGCATCTAGCAATAAATATCAATTATATATACCGAAAAAAAATCGAATTCATCGACGTGTTCATTTAAAGAAGGCAATATCTCCTACATTGTCCTTACATTGCTTAGACGCGATCATTCAAGGAAGGCATTATCTCCTTCCTTCGCTTTACTCCAGGCAAACGTGTTCAATTGAAGAAGGGTCCATCTACCCTCTTTGTCTTATATCGGGCAAAAGTGTTCATTTTAATAAGGCATTATAACTCGTATTCCCCCAATACCGGGCGAAACGATTATCAAAAAAAAAAAAACATTATCCCTTTCCTACGCCTTATACCGGAAAACGTATTAATTTTCTTCCTTTATCTCTATCCTCCTTCCTTATTTTTCCATTCTCTCTTCCTACATCTCCCGTCGTATTTCACCCTTTCTCGCTCCTCACATCACACGTCTCGCATCATATTTTCCACTTCTCACTTCTTACTCCACACTTCTCACTTCTTACTATGTACTTTCCTCTCAGTTCTCATTTTCCACTTCTTACTTCTCATGTGTCTCACTTCTCACTTCCCACTACTCACTACTCACTACTCACTTCTAAATTCTCACTTCTCACTTCTAACTTCTCACTTTTCACATCTCGTTTATCACTTCTCACTTCTCATTTCTCATTTCTCATTACTCACTTCTCATTTCTCACTTCTCATTACGCTCTTCTCACTTCTCACGTCTCACTTTTCACTTCTCACTAATCATTTCTCACTTGGCCTAATGACGGTTCGGCATAAGGGTCTTCGGCCCAATGACCCAGCATCTTATTTTTTTACAATTTTTAAGTGAATTGTCCCGCGACCCTCAATTTTGTTGCAGCTCAAAATTATGTCAAAAGCCAATTATGTGACTAGGTATATGTTAAACGACGCAGATTTCTTTTTTAGTTTTAGTTTTATCTGCACTGTGGAAACAATTCGGGGAAATGTTGCATTCGGGGAAATGTTGCATTCGGGGAATTGTTACATTCGGGGAAATGTTACGTTCGGGGAATTGTTATTCGGGGAAATTTCATTCGGGGAAATTGCATTCGGGGCATCGGTTTTCGGGGAATTGTCGTACAATCGGCAAATACATGTCTTTCCATTCTGTGTGAGACTACTAAGTACAATTGATCTCTAAATATCCGTCCACTAGAAGGCGCAATAACTCTTTCATTGAGAAACAGAAGAGCTGTAGAGTAGAGTGGGGCAAGAGTGCGCGTGGGGTAAGAGTACGTTTTCGATTTTTTGAAGTAATTAAAAAAGATTAACTAGCAGCACTGCATCAGTTTGACAGGTATTCTGGCCAACTATTTTCATGTGTAATTGTAAACGATTTGAATAAACAACAAGGGAGATATCGAGTTAGATAACTTTTTGGTCATTTTGCTAAAAATAATTGGATTTCCGCAACTAGTAATTTCATTTACCATATATACGTTCAGTCAGGTGAACATTATACCATTTCGATAACCTATTGTATAGAGTACTTTATGGTACAGAACACCAATCCGGTTGGTTTTCCAAGAAGTCAAAACCATTGCTTGAATCATTTTTGGGACTGTGGGGTAAAAGTACGCAGGAACCGGTGGGGCAAGAGTACGCATATGAATCTTCAAGTTATGGTGTCAAACCCGTATCTCCGGGCGAAATAAGACTTCTTCCAAAGCGTAAAGATCCACAACTAAGAAAAAAGGGACAGAATTTGAAATTATCACAAGCTTCTAGGATAAGTTGAAGTAATTCGGTGTTAGAAAGGACTTAGCGAACAAAGCACTGAAGCGAAATAATGAAATTGTATTAGGACTTGTTGTAAACCTAAACATAGTACGAAAACACAATTTCATCTAAATGCTAATTTCATTTAATCAAAAGAAACATTCATAAATTACGCAACGTTTAGCTGGGAGGGGTTGTGAGATGTGTGACGATCCATATAATTTTTAGAGGATTCATACAAATAGTGTAAGATAGGAGGGAAGGGGTGATGAAATAGCCAAATTTTACGTTACGTGATTGGTGGACTTTCTTTAAGGAAAATGCCTTTGTATACGCCACGCTAAACGTGATATATATTTTTACCTCTGTAGTTTTTTGTATATATAAAAAACAATGGTTTTTCGTATGAAAGTGCACATTTTTAGGACCCCCTCCCCCTTTAAGAGTTACGTAATCTTTAAACATTCCCTAATATATGCTCATTAAACATCAATTAAATGTTATTAACTCTTGTTGGTGTTAATATATACTTAAAGCACATGATTGGATAAATGCGTACTCTTACCCCACCCGATGCGCACTTTTACCCCACCGGTGGGGTAAGAGTGCGTTTTTAACTTGTCTTGCAATAAGGGTTCTACTAAAACGAATCTCAATAATTTCAATATTTTTCCCACTGGGTAACATAAAGGAAGAGTATATGAATCATCGACACTGATTTGATATGCAGAAGCTTGCTTCATAAGGGCCACATGATCGATTGAAAACTAAGTGCGTACTCTTGCCCCACTCTACTCTATAAAGAACACACATGGCTGCAAAGAGCAGTTGTTAAAGTACGGACAGCATGCTTTTGTCTTTTATTGCTAAACCTACTAATCGAAACGCTTAACCGGAACGAACATGGCTTCAAGATAAGATATGGAAGTGATGAAT
>NW_026942905.1:0-54024 GCF_024139115.2 Armigeres subalbatus | reverse complement strand
CGAGCGAGCGAGGAGCTTCGGGGTGAAGCGAGATGGGAATGGGTTGTGTAATTCTGAAACTTTGCGCCATAAATATGGAACCCACTGAAACCGTAGATGATGCATGATTGTGTTATTCAAATTCTAATTGGTTTCGACCGGAGTTAGCGGAGACGGCAAATTAGGATAGCGAGAAATCAGGGGATAGGGAAGCCATTCCGGTTTTCATCTCACGCGCCCATATTTGTCTGATGCTGGAATCAAATAATTCGACATGCGAGCACAATAAACGAGTCATTTTGCTTTTTAATGTTCATGTTGAAGAGAACGATTGGAATAATGACCAGATGACGAACCGGAGCATTTACCCTAATTGTCGACGTAACATGTTTCATAAGCAACATAAGATCTGAGTGCGAAAAATTTGTATTTCGCCGCGTAATACTGGCAACCCAGATGTAGACACGAAGAGCAAATTATAGTATTTACGAAAATTGTATAAAGTCAGTCGAAATTAGCAGTGCAGTAAAACAGTTCAGAAAAATAAAATATAAGTCAAGTCCCAAGATCAGTTTTTTCTGTAAAGTAAATTGTGCTATCTGTGAAGTGGAGAAAATAAAAGTTGTGCATGAAACTGGATCTCGTTGATCATCTTCTGCCTCGAGAAGTCGGCCATCGCTTCTGGGTGGAACCTGGAAAAGAAACCTCAATCAACTTACCTGCGCTGCACTGCTACTTCTCCGGTATCGTTCGCTGGAGAACAAACTACTCAAGAAACACAACGTAGGAACTGACGGTAAGAAGCGCCAACATAAAATTGGTGCCGTGGCCAGGATACGTCGACACCACCCGGGATCCTGCATCCGTCCGTTGCACGTGGGACGACCACTGGGCGCCGCCATTTTGGTCCCGCCATTGCGCTGAAGGAGAGACAATTCGTTGTCATTGAATACAAGGCTCGATTTTATTTATTTTATTTATTTATTTTATTTATGATAATCGTCATCTGACATCTAATGTCTCAATGACTATAAGGGTAAAATGTTCAAAAACCTAATTATTATACAAACATGGATAAAAATATACAAATAATACATCAATCAGAATACACAATAAATGCATCAATATAATAAAAAAAAAGACTTAGCAATCTACAGTATATGTGTCAATTGGTACCACGAAAGTGTTCTGCGAAAAGTCTCTCCTCCTTAGTGTGCGCGTAGGAGCATAAAAATTGATTTTGTTTAGCAATGTTGGAGAGTCTACAGCACCATTGAGAATTTTAGCTACGAATATGGCCTGTGCCACACGGCGTCGAACATCTAAAGTATCCAGCCCAAGCAGCCGGCAGCGGTTTTCATAGGGAGTAAAATGTTTTCCATCACGCCAAGGAAGATTGCGCAAAGCAAAGCGCACGAATTTTTTCTGCACAGATTCGATTCTTGAAATCCAGGTGGTTTGATAAGGGCTCCAGACAATAACAGCAAACTCTAGAGTTGATCGTACAAGGGCACAGTAGAGTGAGCGTAGGCAATAGGGGTCACGAAACCCATTGGCAATTTTCATCATAAAGCCAAGTTGTCGATTTGCCTTGGAAATCACTTCATCGTAATGGAAACGAAAAGTTAGTGCGTCGTCAAGTATAACTCCTAAATCCCTGATACGCTGCACTCGCTCAAGAACTGTCCCAGACAACATGTAGTTATAGATAATAGGATTTCGTTTTCTGCTGAACGTTATTATCTGACATTTATGGATACTGAGTGACAAGCAGTTCCGCACGCACCACCCCTCAAAACGGATTAGAAGCATTTGTAGCTGAATGCAGTCATCAAGACAATTAACAACAATGTAGATCTTGGCGTCATCAGCATACAAAACCTCACTCCAGGTGGTAGCACCAGTGTCACATCGTTGACGAATATCGAAAACAATAGTGGTCCAAGATTACTCCCTTGTGGTACGCCAGATGGAGCGATGAAAGGATCCGAGAGAGATGATCCGACTTTCACACGTAATGTTCTATCCGTCAGGTAAGTTCGAAACCAATCAACGCACGCAGTGGAAACGCCTAACCTCGCCAGTTTGCTGAGTAGAATACTATGATCAACACGGTCGAAAGCAGCCTTGAGATCTAAATATACTGCATCCACTTGTCTCCCGGTGTCAAGAGCCTCTATACATGTTGTTGTGAATTCAGTCAAGTTGGTCGCTACCGATCTCTTTGGGAAAAATCCATGCTGATCCGTAGAGATGTACTGCCTACAGCAGGCGAAGAGCGTGTCGTTTACTATGATTTCAAAAACTTTCGAACAAGCAGAGAGAGTAGTTATTCCACGATAGTTGTTCACATCGCATTTGTTTCCTTTCTTATGAATTGGGAAAAGAAATGATGATTTCCAGCGCATGGGGAACGTTCTGGTGCGAAGAGAGAGATTGAAGATTCTTGCTAAAGGTTTGATAAAAGCACTCGAACACCGGCGCAGTAAAGCAGCGGGTATCCCATCTGGTCCAGCACAGAACGAAAATTTCAGTTTCCGGATAGCTCGGCACACATCTTCATCACTGATGGAAAAGATGTCTAGGTCCAAAACATCACGAGGGGTGTCACGAGTAGCCTCAATGGCATGATAGGGCGGAGATATGAAATCGTTAAAGATGTCTTGAACTGTGTAGCAAAGAGTTCGCATTTGCCCGCAGGAGTCTCAGCAGGGACACCATTCAGTTGCATTGACCTAGGAAGACCATCTTCATTCCGTTTGGACCTCACAAATGCCCAGAATTGCTTGGGATTTAATCGTAGATTTCGTTGGGTACGGCTGATGTATCAGAATACAAAAACTGATTATAGCTTCTGTACGTACTGCTGGCACTATTAAACTGTTGCTTGTTATATATGGAACGATGATTGCAGTATCTACGAAGTGCAGAGGAACGACGACGTTTCAGTATTCGCAATCTGTAGTTGGACCACGCAGGCTTTCGTGCAGATCCTACGATCCGAACATGAATGGCAAATGCACGAACAATTCTATCGGTGAAAAATCCACGGCATCGTCGACGTTACTAAATGAGTCCATGCAACCCCAATCAACTGCAAGTAGCAGTTCATTCAGCGCGGAATAATCTGCTTTTCGGAAGTCATAACTGCTCGAATCATGTCCCGATTCAAAGGTAATTGGCGGCACATACGATAACTCCAATGTAAGCGGTGGATGGTTGATATCAACAGGTATTAACGGTTCAAGAGCATGGTGTAGTGCGCAATTCGTAAGCACTGAATCGTTTGCCAGTACGAGACCATTTGAGTTAACGATAGAGTTAATCTGTGTAAGTCCATGAAAGTTGAATCCTTTCAGCAATGCGCTGCTGGCGCTTGCGAAGCGAGAATGTTCCAAATCGATCGACGGGTAAGAACTATCAGCCGAAAGCCACCGAATCCCAGATTGATTGTAGTCACCGAGCAGCAGGGCCTTGTCGTTAGCTCCAAGAGTAGAAGTAACTGTTTCGATAGATTCTAGATGGCTTTGAATATCGTCAAGATTGCTCATACGATCAGGTGGCAAGTACACAACCCCAATACTGATAGTGTATCCAGGCATAATGACTCGAACCCATAACTGTTCAAGAGTGTCACTGACGGCAGCAGATTCACGAACACAATTGAATTTTGACAAGACTGCGATGAGTACACCACCACCACGGGTTTTACGGCTATTCATAGGATTGCGATCAGTTCTGAACACCGAGTAGTGGCACACCCAAAGCTGTGCTGAGTGTATGGCGTCGTCAAGCCAAGTTTCGGTTAACACAACGACGTCGTAATCTCCTTCATTTGCCGCCAAAAAGAAGTCATCTATTTTGGTGCGAAGTCCGCGAACATTCTGATAATAGATGCTCAAACTCCCGTTGACGTTACTGATGTGAGAGTGCATAGTACTGGGATGTTGGGGTGCGTCAGTTGTAGTAGGAACTGCGTCGAGGTTTGCAGGATCGTTCTGGAATGCGGTCACTCGATTGAGGGCGGGAGTAGTATCTACGCCTGCTTCGGGCGGACATATACTGTTAAAGGCTTTACCTGGACCAGTCAGTCGGTTGAGCTGGTGTCCTGAGTCGAGAAGAGATGGAACAACAGGCGAAGTCGTGTATCCTTCGTCGGGAACCGGAATTTGACGGAACTGAGCGGGCGATGGACCAGAAGCAGTTGAGTCATTGTACGCGGGATCATTCTGGAATACGGTCACTCGATTGAGGGCGGGTGCAGTGTCTTCGTCTGCTTCGGGCGGACATATACTGTTTAAAGTTTTACCTGGACCAGTCAGTCGGTTGAGCTGGTGTCCTGAGTCGAGAAGAGATGGAACAACATGCGAAGTCGTGTATCCTTCGTCGGGGATTGACATCCTTCGTGGAGATTGGCGAAACTGAGCAAGCGATGCACCGGAGACAGTTGTGTCATACAAGCGTTCGTCGGGAAGCGGAGATTGGCGGAACTGAGCAAGCGATGCACCGGAAGCAGTTGTGTCGTTGTACGCGGGATCATTCTGGAAGGCGGTCACTCGATTGAGGGCGGGTGCAGTATCTTCGTCTGCTTCGGGCGGACATATACTGTTTAAAGTTTTACCTGGACCAGTCAGTCGGTTGAGCTGGTGTCCTGAGTCGAGAAGAGATGGAACAACATGCGAAATCGTGTATCCTTCGTTGGGGATTGACATCCTTCGTGGAGATTGGCGGAACTGAGCGAGCGATGCACCGGAAGCAGTTGTGTCGTTGTACGCGGGATCATTCTGGAATGCGGTCGCTCGATTGAGGGCGGGTGCAGTATCTTCGTCTGCTTCGGGCGGACATATACTATTTAAAGTTTTACCTGGACCAGTCAGTCGGTTGAGCTGGTGTCCTGAATCCGTTGGTTGCTACTTTGAGTAGTCCACGAAACTCCTACGTTTCTCCAGTTGTCGCTGATACACCGGGCATTCTTCACTCCATGCAGCATGGTTTGTTTCGATTCGCAGTTTCCGCTCAGCGTTCATTTTCTTGCAGTTTGCGCATTCCTTTTTAGTTGATTTGCACTCTTGCACTACATGATTCTCACTACATATTGGGCACTTGGGACTACACTACATATTGGGCACTCTGCCTTACAGTCTTTACTTTTGTGGTTAAATGCACAGCACTTGAAGCATCTAGTCACTTGCAATCCATCAATCACTCGACATCGATCCCACCCGCAGTTCACCCTTTCTTCTTGCATTACTTTGACGAACGTTTCGGCATCCAATTCAATTATTGCGCTCACGTTATTGTACTGCAATTTTGCATTACAGTACATTATGCACAATTTGAAATGTTTAAGGCTTCAAAATGCTTCGTTTTGATTAACTAAAGTTTCTTTCAGCTCTTGTTCATCCAACTCATCGCGATTATTCTTATAGATGGTTTCAAATTTTCTCGCACATTCACATCGTACAGACCACCCATTTTTTTTATACCTTCTCTTTAAGAATTTGGACACTATTCTCATCATTCAGCGCAATCATTACCTCACCGTCTTTACCACTTGTAACCCGTTTAACATTGAGACATCTGGCAAAAGTCCACTTTTTTCGCAATTCTGCTCTGATATCTTCCACTTTTACACCTGCTTTTGGCTTAACAACAACAACCGGATTTGGCTTACGCTTTTCTTCCCTAGACTGCATTGGTATCTTAGTTCTGTCTGATTTCAAAACTTCAGCAAAACTAGTCTTTGGTGTAACAACAACATCACTTTGTACTTCTAATTCATCAATTTTTCTTCGCTTTGCAGATGATCTTGTCAGCATACGTCGCGGAACACTATCCTTTTCGTTCTTATTATTATCGCCCCGTTCATTAACACGCACTATTTCCTCACGTACAACTTTACGTATAACCTGTTCAAAACTTTTCACCATATCCGCTATACCGGCGAGATCATTCAGTTTACTCGCAATCTCGTCCAATCTTTTATCATAGTGCCGGTCGGTTCAAAGATTCAATCTCCTCGTAGGTCGCACCCGGTAAGCAGTGGACGTGGATAGCCAACTTGCACTGGCCAAAACATTCAACAGAAGAGCTCTCGTTAACAATAGGCAGAGCGCACTGAGCACACGGCTGGTTGCTGGCTATAGTCGTTTCAGCATCCATCTCTTCTCTATCTATTTCCACGGGCATCGTGCCCGGGCGAAAGCAAAGTGAACAGAATAACAGGCTTCACAGAGTATTTTTGTCCAGTAGATTTCACTAGATTATAGCACATGAAAACACTTAACTTGTACGCTAATTAAAACAGTCGATGATCACTTGTCACTTGTCACTTGCTTTTTCGGCCCGTTTTTCCTCGTAGGAATCTGTATACGCCGATCAACGCATGATGAGTGGATTTTAATCGGAAATTGGTGGATTTTTTGTTGCGACGTCATCAATATCGGCATCGGCTCGTACAGAGCGTGCGCCATCTGGTTCCTGATAGCAGCTTTATTAAAAATACAAGGCATTCTATTGCCTTGGAATCGGTGAGTACCGTTCCAAGTGTTTAACGCTATTCTCGTCGGGTCTTTTGTCCGACAGATCCTTCTTCGACGTTCTACGGGTCGCTCATCGATTGTTCCCGCGAAGATGACGCTTCCGCGGTAACATGCAACGTTGATTTCGAGGAGGACTACCATGATCGACGCACTGGGTCGGGCAGAGGCGTTCATTCAAACCTACGACGAGTAACGTGACCAGGCGCAGGTGCCCATTCGTCTGGAATGCCTAAATAGCATGTGGACCACTCTAGAAGAGGTGCAGGCTCGCCTGGAGGATTCCGAAGAAGCTGAGGAAGGTAGGCAAACCCATCGTGACGTCCGTGCTTCCTTTGAGCCTCGACTCTTCAAAATTAAAGCCGATCTTATCGCAAAACTTCCTGTTCTTATTCAAAACGCTCGTATCCCTGATTCTGGTCCAAATGTTTACGTTAATGTTTACTCAATCTAATGATCGTTCTACCATCGAATCGGTTCCTCAATCGACAGTTGCAGCTACTGAATGTGTTCCTCGAGTCGTTGCCAGCGCATCCACCCCCGGATCTCGTGAAGATGTGTTCCTTTTTACAGTTTTGGTGAAAGTCGTCGACGCGTACGGTAAGGACCATTTTTCTCGTGCCTTGCTTGATAGCGCTTCCCAGCCAAACCTCATAACTGATCGCCTTGCACGTAGACTACAGTTGAAGAGAGATGCAGTGAATGTTACTATCCAAGGGGCTGGTAACTTGTCTAAAAGGGTTCGAGAGTCCATATATGCTCGTCATAAATCACGAAATGGAAACTTCGAGTGCGGTGCAGAATTTCGGTTGATGGATACCGTTACAGCCGACCTCCCAGCTCAAGATGAACCGGTACAAACTTGGCAGATCCCCTAGGACTTGTCGTTAGCGGATCCCTCATTCAACAAAAAGCAGCAAGTCGACATGTTTCTTGGCGCAAAGCATTTTCATTCCTTTTTCCCTAGTACCGCTCGTTTGCAATTAGCCAATAATCTACCAATTTTGGTGGACAGCGTGTTTGGATGGGTCGTTACGGGTTCCGCTAACCTGGTTCATCCCGCTCAACAACGATTCCCCAGTCCCAGCGTCGTCGCAGTCTCCATGATGACCCTCGAAGAAAGCATGGAACGATTTTGGAAAACGGAGGAGCTGACTGTTTGTGATAGTTATTCCCTAGAAGAACGTCATTGCGAGCAGGTTTACCAATCCACTACCTCAAGGGACGAAAACGGTCGTTACATCGTATGCCTACCAAAGAAAGCTGATTTTGATGCGATGCTTGGAGATTCCAAGAATAATGCTCTTCGGCGTTACGATCAGCTCGAACGTCGCCTTGATCGAGACTTAAAATTAAAAGAAGAGTACCACGCATTTATGAAGGAGTACCTCTCCCTCAGCCAAATGCGGTTAGTCGAGACGGACGACGCTACTTACTATCCAACATATTATTTGCCCCACCACCTCGTGATGAAGGAGAATAGTACTACCACAAAGGTAAAAGTCGTCTTCGATGGTTCAGCTCGTACTTCCACTGGCTTCTCATTGAACGAAGCACTATGCGTGGGTCCGGTGGTCCAAGATGACCTTCTTTCCCTCATCCTGCGATTTCGCACTTATCCGGTTGCCCTTGTCGGAGACATCGCTAAAATGTACCGGCAAGTAGACGTGCATCCAGAAAACCGATCTCTGCAAAGTATTCTGTTCCGATTCTCCAACGGTACTCCTGTCCAGATTTACGAACTTCTGACCGTAACTAGAGATGTCGCAAATTAAACGATTACTTCGATTAATCGATTCATCGTTGTGATAATCGATTAATGTTGAATCGATTATTACCCAACGATTATTCTATTCAATAATCGAGAGGAATCGTGAGTAATCGATTAGTTACTAATCGATTAATCAGAATTTTACGACATCATAAGGATGTCGAAAATTAATTGATTATTTCGATTAATCGATTCATCGTTGTGATAATCGATTAATTTTGAATCGATTACCATACAATGATTAATCGATTCAATAATCGACAAGAATCAAGAGTAATCGATTAGTAACTAATCGATTAATCGGGATTTTACGACATCTCTAACCGTAACCTATTGCCTAGCTCCTTCCTCCTATCTAGCCACTCGCACTCTGCAGCAGCTTACGACGGATGAAAGTGATGCATATCCTATGGCAGGACCGTCGTTACGCAAAAATTTCTATGTCGATGACTATATTGGAGGGGCTAATTCCGTGGAAGAAGCAGTCCAGCTTCGAATAGAGCTATCGGATCTGCTTAGCAAAGGAGGCTTCGAGCTAAGGAAGTGGACGTCGAATCGCTTGGAGGTTCTTCAGGGGCTCGAACACAATCAAATCGGCACTCAATCATCCCTAAAATTCAGCCCGAACGAAACCATTAAGGCTCTGGGAATTCGATGGGAGCCCGAGTCCGATCAGCTTCGCTTTGAATCGCAGTCAAGAGATACCCATCCTACGAAACGATCCATCTTGTCTGACATCGCAAGGTTATTTGACCCTCTGGGTCTAATCGCACCAGTTATCGTGAAGGCAAAAATCCTCATGCAAGAGCTATGGTCGCTCTCTTGCGACTGGGATGATCCTGTTCCAAATGCAATTCGCTTGAAATGGGAGCAATTCAGGCATGAGCTACCAAAGATCACCGTTTATAGAATCGACCGTTACGCGTTCCTCCCGGAGGCCACTGTTGAGCTTCACACCTTTGCCGTTGCATCAATGTCTGCTTATGGTGCCTGCACCTACGTTCGATGTGAAAACTCTCAGGGAACTGTTCAAATTCGGCTATTGGCTTCGAGAAGCAAGGTTGCGCTCTTGAAGCGGCTGTCCATCGCCCGTTTAGAGCTGTGTACTTGCGTATTAGCAGTAAGCATATGCGGTATTTCGAAAAATTTCGTTTCAGGTGGTTCGAAACGAAATTCCGCGAAATTTTGCGGAATTTGAGCATGGCGAAATCTGATTCTTGATTTCGTTTCGTAAAATTGCAAAAATTTCGCTGGAAAAAAAATAGCTTCAAACGAAATTTAACGGAATTCCGCGGAATTTCGAAACAAATTTAAACTTAAACCATACTTTATAATTATCAAAAAATTTGGCAGCGCCGCTAAACTATATCGTAAAGTTGTTTTGAAATCTTTAAGTTATACATTTTTTTCTATTAACGCTTACTACATAACACCAACCTTAGTAGACAAATACGTATGTAGTTTTCTTCTATGAA
Organism: Armigeres subalbatus; assembly: GCF_024139115.2. Classification (NCBI taxonomy): domain Eukaryota; kingdom Metazoa; phylum Arthropoda; class Insecta; order Diptera; family Culicidae; genus Armigeres; species Armigeres subalbatus. The sequence goes on along the minus strand of NW_026942905.1, from coordinate 44,260 downwards.
ACGTCTTCAGTGTTTCCAAGATTCAAATTCAAATTATGTGATATTTTTTTTTACTATTTGCACAATATGAATGCGGAATCGATCGTGGGACGGCAGTGAGAGAAGAAAAATCTACCTCGCGTAGCAGAAATTTGTTTAACCAGTGTGCAATCTATCGTGTTGATGCTGATCACGCCAGATAGTGTGGGAGAACGCGAAGTGATCAAACTAATGTCTGCATCGAAGAGCACAAAATTATTTAGTGCGGAATCGATCGTGTTGTAGAAGCATATTAAACGAAGTACATTGATCTTGCGTTAGATATGGGTCTGTGAAATTCATTCTGAAATACATAACTTTATGTATTTTAGAAAGGTGCACAGGATTCTTCTAGTGAGCAAATGTATGCTGTATGCAAATAAAGGTATTCTACCAGTATTTGCGTAATAAATGTTTCATGTGCTGAGCGGAAGGTCACCGGAAGAATGCGGAACAACATAAACGAACAAAAGGATCAATCAATCGAAAAAAAGAGGCGAATATGGCAACGCAAGGTGGGCAAAGGAAATCGTACTCTGGTGTCGTTATAGGATTTGATGCAGCAACCCGTCAAACATCATCCCGGGCAGAAGCCATGAACAGAATAACAAAACATGTTATGGACTTGATTGATATAAGAGATAAAAGAACAGGCAACAATATCAAAAATTTGCTATGGATAAGAACAAACTAATGGCACTTGATATCGATCACTTATTACAAATAACATATCTTGATATCTTCATGATATTTTAGTGAAAAATATTGATATTGTCGTCTGATCTTTTATCTCTTATATCAATCATGTCCATATCTCATTTTGCTATCTTATCAACATTTGATATTATTGAGCTATTTTCGTCTAGTCGGGATCGGATGCAGCGCAGAACGACGTAATAGAAGTGGCTGAGGAAGAAGTGATGGGATTGGATACCGATTCAACTGAACGGACGGGACCGTTTTAAATTCCCGATTTAATGGTGGAACGCGAAAGACTAGCAGAAACTATGACATTCAAAGAATAATACAGACCGGATCTGGTTCGTGAAGAAAGGAATCATGGGCTACACGGACTCCTACAGAAAAATGAGAGAGGAAGAGGATAAAAAGCAACTAGCGCAGTCTACGAGTCAACGACGGGATCATTTGGTTACTGAAGTTTCAATGGATCGATCCCCACAAAAGAAGACCTCACGCAGAAATGTTTCTGAAACATTTTCGGGATAATTAGTTCCATAATTTCTTAGTTTTTGGCTCCGTAGAGTTTATTATTAAACATCCGAGCCTCATAAATAAACTGATTGGTAAAAATGTGTGCTATACAGTGGCGTAGAAAACAACATTTTTAGAAGAAATTTTTGTTCCGATTTTTTTTTTCAGAAAACCCCCAGACCAATTTTTTGGCTACGCCACTGGTGCTATATATATGTAGACGAAGAATAAGGAGGAATAAGTTTTGGCTGTTATGCTTTTTCAAATGTTGTTCTAGGAATATCAATTCTCTATCTGCGTATACGCTTGGCAGATGTGGATACAGAACTGAGTAAAAAAATTTCAGATTTTCCGCGGGAGATTGTTAAAAATGTGGACATCAACGAAACAAAATTGTAATTCAACAGCGAATTGATCATAATTTTCATAAGAATATCATATGGAATTTGCACGGGATTATTTTCAAATTTTCTATGGAAAATTCTTCGGAATTTCCGAGGTGAATGTTATCTAATCTAAACCAAAATTGTTCAGAGCTCCTACGTGATTTTTTAATTTTTTTTATGGGAAACAGTTTGGTATTTCAACGAAAAAATCGGATTTTTGAAGGAATTTCTTTGGATTTCTACAGGAAATTTATTGTATTGTACATAAGAAATTCGTCGGAAAAATTCAAAACAAAATTATTAAAAAGAAGCAGGGTTGTTTGACCGAAAATCATTTGGCGAAAGCCATTAAGCCGAATAATACGTTAAGAGCCAGTTCGCGAGAAGCGCGACCCCCTCTTGTATCGATATTCTCCGATTTGGATGAAATTTTCAGGGTTTGTTCATATATGTAAGAGAAGACATTTTGCAAATTTTCAGATTTTTTCATTGAGGGGAAGTGGGGTAAAACGGCCCTTCAGAAATTATCGTTCAAAAATCGCCAAAACCAAAAAAAATGCAATAACTTTGGCAATGAGTGACCGATTTTGTTTAAATTTTGCACGTTTTTTCTACTCAATTAGTACTTTATACCAAGTGGTTAATAGGGTTATAAAGTTGTTTACTTTAGGAGAAAATTGACTTTTTCGATAAAAAATGGTCGTTTTTCCAAAGGGAATTTTTTTCACCAACAGATCTAGGATAAAAAACTAAACCCGTAAGACAATTAAGGAACTAAAGAGCTTTCATCTCATATATAATGTAGAAGCGCCAACTCAAGAATTTCTAAGAAAATCGCTATTTTCTGCAACACTGTTAATTCTTAAGAAAGTTCGCACAAATTTTGACCCTACTTAAGTTGATGTTTTCCGATCTGGGGAAAAATGTCCAAACTTTTTTGTCTAAGTTGAAATTAAAAATTAGAGTTTTTCATTAGGGGAGTGTAGGGTAAAATAGTCCTTTAAAAATAAATGTAAAAAAATACATCATTTTTTTATGTGAGTTCTAACAGAAAATACATAAGTTTTAAAAAACTGTTTCTTCTTCCTTTCAATTCATCTATATTTTTCGTCTCAATAGATACGTATATCCTTCGCTGATCTATATTAGATAGCAAACTATTTGCAGAACAATTTTGAACAGAAGTAAAATAGGACCAAAATAAGTGCCTTAAACATTAGCACGTCTTTCGCAAACTGAAACAAAAATGAACGGATTCGACGAAAGTGCTTGTTGATGTTTTCTTTGAATGGGTGGGTACCGGTACTGATGTTGCTTTTACAGCCAAGCGAAAAAAAACAATTATTCTTAACGGCAAATGAACAATTTCGTAACGTTTAAACATAGCTTGTTGGTGGAGCTGCTTCTCAGATTATATTTTTCTTTTGTATCTACTTGCATCATATTGTAGCTTGTAACGATTGTGCGGTATGCATAACTCTCTTTCATACTCCATCATTATCAATTTAAACCAAATTCTGCAAGTTTATTGTGCAAAACGTCAAACCGTGTACCATGCACATATTTTGAATTACTAACTTTAAACCTGCTAGCTAATATTACAGAGATACAATCTAAACAAAATGTTTGACTGAATGGACTATACCAGTTCTAATCGGGTGGATATATTTTCATGAGTTGGACAATTTTATCTCATAGGTAATGGAATACCCTCGATTTCTATGTTTACACAACTGTGTAAAAAACTCTCCAAAGTTTAACAAAGTTTCATTCATTTTGCACAATACGGGAGAAACTTTTTTTTTCTACAACGAGCTGATTTTTTAAAAGGAGAGCGAAACAAGGTAATGTGTATACTATTGAATAGGATAGAGTATCAATTGTCTGACGATTTGAAAACACACCCCTCATGAAAATACTTCAAATTTTATGATACACGTTTCTACACTCATAGATAAAGTATGTAAATTGTAGATCGCTTAATCAATTAATTAGAAGATTACCATACAAAACTGTTTTATTCTCAGCTTAATTTACACCACCTGGAAGTGCTTGAGTACCTCAACAAATCTGTGTAGTTGATTGTAAAATGGATGCCTTAAATATCAGCCTTTTTCTCTTGAAATCTTTGCTAACCTTATATGAACATATTTCCAACCAACCATAAGGTGTGGTTTGCTAAGAAGTAGTACTTGGGTAGTAACAGCTTGCAATACTTTTTGAGAAATCTATCTATTGCTTTTTTCACCGAGGAATAGACTACCGTGTTGAAGTACCAATGTAACAAACAAAGTATCAAAACAAATGTTCTTCCGAATGGATGGAAACTAGCTAAAGCATTGGATTTTGCTTTACGTCGTTCTTGAACCATGCATCGTTCTTGCAATTAAGACGTCACCATGGAGGAACTGGTGGGAATATATTTTGGTGGAACAATAATTTTGAACGGGAGTTTAAGACGGCGCAAAGTTTACAATACCTCCGCCGGAATATTATAGAGATGACATGACTAGTTGACTAGTTCACGTTATTTTTTTGAGATTGAGAAATTGTGAAGGATTTAATTGTTGACAGATAGAAAACCATAAAAACACTAAGCTTGGAAGAATTTCGAAGCTAACTAGCAAAATCACTAGATTAGTTGCCAGTTGGGTCGGAATAATCAAATCTAAGAAGTGTGGTTACGATCATCTGGTTTCGTAACATTATTTATATTTGGAGATCTATTTAACCCCTTTCTCCCCATCCTTATATTTTGCCAAATAGTTTCATCTGCATATAGAAATAAACCTTGTAAGTTTCAGCCAGATGCTGAAACATCGATAAAATAGAGTTGCGATTCTAACAAACTGGCTTGTAAACAAAAAGTGCAATATGCAGAAGTTCATAATTTGATTGATTATTCTTGAGTCGGCGCACTGAAATAAGTTTCAATAAGTTTGATATATATTCTGCTTGAGCTCCCATATAAAAATTTATGAATTTTTGACATTTTATTTTACAAGGCTATTTTACCCAATTTACCGAAATTGCTCATTTATCGTTAAGAATAATTGTTTTTTTTTCGCATAGATGTAAAAGCAACATCACTACCGGTACCCACATTAATTGTAGCTTATTAAAAAATATCAACAAGCACGTTCGCCGAATTCGTTCATTTTTGTTTCAGTTTGCAAAAGACGTGCTAATGTTTAAGGCACTTATTTTGGTCCTATTTTACTTCTGTTGAAAATTGTTCTGCAAATAGTTTGCTATCGAATATAGACCAGCGAAGGATATACGTATCTATTGAGACGAAAAATATAGATGAATTGAAAGGAAGAAGAAACAGTTTTTTTAAACTTATGTATTTTCTGCTAGAACTCACATAAAAAAATGATGTATTTTTTGACATTTATTTTTAAAGGACTATTTTACCCTACACTCCCTAATAGAAAATTCTGATTTTGAATTTCAACTGAGACAAAAAAGTTTGGACAGTTTTCACCAGATCGGAAAACATCAACATAAGTAGGGTCGAACTTTCTTAAGAATAAACAGTGTTGCAGAAAATTGCGATTTTCTAAGAAATTCTTGAGTTGGCGCTTCTGAATTATATATGAGATGAAAGCTCTTTAGTTCCTTAATTGCCTTACGGGTTTAGTTTTTATCCTAGATCTGTTGGTGAAAAATATTCCCTTTGCAAAATCGACCATTTTTATCGAAAAGTCAATTTTCTCCTAAAGTAAACAACTTTATAACCCTATTAACCACTTGGTATAAAGTACTAATCGAGTAGAAAAACGTGCAAAATTTAAACAAAATCGGTCACTCATTGCCAAAGTTATTGCATTTTTTGGTTCTGGCGATTTTAGAACAATAATTTTTGAAGGGCCGTTTTACCCCACTTCCCATCAATGAAAAATCTGAAAATTTGCAAAATGCCTTCTCTTACATATATGAACAAACCCTGAAAGTTTCATCCAAATCGGAGAACATCGTTGCAACCACCCTTGGAAAGGGGTCGCGCTTCTCGCGAACCGGCTCTTAAGTCAAAAATCATCGAGCCGAATTGTATTTAATCGAAATGAACATTTGGGCAAAACGTTTAAGGACTGTTCATTAAAGAAAGTGGACACCTGATTTTCAAAGGAACATGTTTATTTTGGAACAAATTCATAAGGTTGCTTTATATAAATGACAATCAACATACATATGAACGAATTCACGTGATTTTGAATATTGACTTCTCTTTTCTGAAGAATGCTCGGACTTTTCTCTTGACAGCTCCCATTAGATTCTGCACAACTTCTTCCGTAACTTTTCATTGTGCCGCAGACCAAATTTGCTTGAAGCAGTCAACAGAGCTTGCTTCTCTCCCATCTACCTTAAGATGCCGCGTAATTATTGCCCAGTATTTTTCGATAGGACGCAGTTCAGGGCAGATTGGTGGATTTAGGCATTTTTCGACAAAATCGACTTTTTCCTTCTTCAGCATCTCCAAAGTAGCAGAAACGTAGTGAGCCGATGCCAGATCCGGCAAAAACAATAGAGGATCCGTATGCTTTCGGTAGATGGTTAGAAGTCGTTTTTTGATACATTATTTTCTTCAATTTTCACCGTTATTTGTGAAATACGGAGTCACAGGGGCAAATTGCTGGCCATACCAAAACATTTTCCCAAATTTTTTCGGTTCGGATATATCGCACGTCATCAGGCACATCTGTCCTCTGTTAAGCGTTGAAAAAATGTGGCCCTGGAAGTGTACTGGTGTCCAATTTGACGTATATCTCGTCGTCCATCAAAATGCACTGTACCATTTGTGCAGAATTAATCTGCGAGTTGATAAACTGATCCAACCTATCGTTCGTAATTTCTAAGGTTTTTCCAAATTGTTCAGGTGTGCTGCAAAAGTAAACAATTTCTTTACACACAGAGCGAAAATTACCAATTTTTCGTTAAGTTTTAACCTTAAACCATTCATAAAAAGGTGTCCACTTACTTTAATGAACAGTCCTTATACAACCAAAACCAGTTTGGCCAAAATTTCATTTGGTAAAAGCATTCTTCCCTAATACGTAACTTGGCCGATATGGTCGTTTGGCTGAACAGGTTATAAGACCGAAAATGTCGTTATGTCGAAATGGATGTTTGACATAAAAGGTCATTTGGTCAAAATTGTTGCTTACTGTATGATAATATGGTCAAAAATATTCAACAGTGTTTTAGCTGAAAATGTCATTTTGCCGAAATGGTAGTTTGTCCGAAAAAGACATTTGATCGACTAGATCATTTGGCCGAAAACGTCATTTGGTGGAAATGGTCGTTTGGCAGAAAAAATCCTTTGGCCCGAAAATGTCCTGTCTCCAAAAAGCATTTCAGCCAAACAGCATTGTCTGCCAAATGACCTATTCAGTCGAGCGACACTTTCAGTCGAATGCTTATTTCGGCCAAAGACCCTTTCGGCTAATTGAGCTATTTTTTTTTCAGCCAAAGGAACTGTTCGACCAAATGACATTTTTGACAAAGTAATTTTAGACTAGATGTTCAGCCAAATGTAGACCAACCAACTTTCGGACTTACCAACAAACCACTCAAGCTTTAGCTGGAATAAGGGTGAATATCGCAAGGAAGAATTCTTTTCACCGATTTCCCTTCTTTTGAATAAAAGTGACAAGCAGGGGATTTCTTTAAAGTTTATCAGAAAACTAGAAAACAATTGGAACTTGCATTCTGAGGTTATAAACCGCAAATAAATCTTCTGCTTGTTACTTTTACTTAAGAGAGGGGTAGTCGACGAAAAGAATTCTCTCTTGCGACATTCGCGTTTTTGCCAGATAGGCTAACACGATGATACTTTTATGCCCAGGGAAATCAAGACAATTTCCACCGGGAATCGAACCCAGCCACCATCAGCATGGTCTTACTTTGTAGCCGCGCGTCTTACCGCTAGGCTAAGGAGCGCCCCCTATCGCGATGTGTTCTGGTCATTTTTTGTTTAAGTTTCTCTCTCTCTATGTCGAATTTCTCGTGCGAATTTCTAGGCTACTAGACCATCTTTGAACAATAACAGTCACATAAGCGCTTTGAGGTTCCCCCAAACACACGCGACGCGACAGTCGTGACGCGATTCTATCGCTTGGCGACAGCGATTCTATCGCTTGGCGACAGCGATTCTGTCGCCGTTGGTATGGGAGCGTAAACAGAATATTGGCTGCAGCAACCCAACGATAGAATGTACACCCAATATTTTTTTTACACGGTTGGTATTTTTTAATTTCCCGGTTAACCTGATTTTTCACAGCTTTTCAAATATTACCTGAATTTTCTTTGATTTTTCGTGAATTTTTCCATGGGATTAACTCATAGTTTCATCAACGCTAAAGGTCGTAATCAACTAAAACCCATCCGTGTAAAAAAAGAACCGGGTGTACATAACCTTAAGGGGCCCTCCTTAGCCGTGCGGTAAGATGTGCGGCTAGAAAGCAAGACCATGCTGAGGGTGACTGGGTTCGATTCCCGGTGCTGGTCCAGGTAATTTTCGGATTGGAAATTGTCTCGACTTCCCTGGACATAAAAGTATCATCGTGTTAGTCTCATGATATACGAATGCAGAAATGGTAGCTTGGCTTAGAAAGATCGCAGTTAATAACTGTGGAAGTGCTTAATGAACACTAAGCTGCGAGGCGGCTCTGTCCCAGTGTGGGGATGTAATGCCAATAAGAAGAAGAAGAAGACATAACCTTAAGTGAACTAATAAAACCTTAGTTCGAAATTTGAATCCGTATATGACAAATCCCACAATTTCTATATTTTTATGTACTTGCTGATATTAAATTGATCAAATTCAGGAGCACACGCTCCACGATGAATTCCTTTGAAAGCGGCACAAATGCTGGGGTATTGCCTTATCGCCAATGTTATATGAGGCGATTTATCACAGACTACCTCTTCTGTTATTATAACTCTAAAAATAGTTATTTGACTTCGAAAAAGTGAAATCAGAATTGCGTTAAACCATTTTAATAAAAATTCCGCGGAAAAAAAAAAATTTAGTTTCGTTTCGAAAAAATTCGAAATAAATAAAGCTTGATTTCGTATCGTTTCGAAGTCTCGAAAGTAAATCTATATTTCGTTTCGTATCGATCCGAATCAACATAGACATTTTAAATTTCGTTTCGTTTCGTTTCGTTAGGAAAAAGTGTGTTATCGCATACCCTTAATTAGCAGCGCATCTACATTATCGCGTGAAAGAAGCAATTGGTATACATGTGTCGGCATCGCACTTTTGGTCAGATTCCGTTGTATGTCTATACTGGATTCGCGCACCACCGAGCACGTGGAAAATATTTGTCGCTAATAGAGTCGCCGAGGTGCAGCATTATACACACGACGGAAAATGGCATCATGTATCTGGCTCGGAAAACCCCGCCGATATGGTGTCTCGTGGAATGTCGGTAGATGAGTTTGTCAGCAACGACGCTTGGAAGCAAGGTCCTACTTGGTTGGCATACCACCAGGCAGCCTGGCCAATCTCGAATGCCGTACCTGAGGACGATTTGGAGGAAAAAACAGTGGTCGTATCAGTACAAACCTTACCCAGTATCAATTCGTGGTTCCTGCGTTGGTCTTCGTACACGCGATTACTGCACACAGTCGCATTCATTTTCATTTATTAAGTTTACATCTAAACAGATAACACTGAATCAACAATTTGACGCCACAATACACGGTTCGAGGCCGCATCTCTCCATCCTCGGATACGCCCCACGCTCGCCATGTCGTTTTGCACCTGGTCTGCCCATCTCGCTCGCCCATCTTCACGCCGTCTCGTACCTGCCGGATCGGAAGCGAACACTATCTTCGCAGGGTTGCTGTCCGGCATTCTTGCAACATTTTCTGCCCATCGTACCCTTCCGGCTTTAGCTACCTTCTGAATACTGGGTTCGCCGTAGAGTTTGGCGAGCTCATGGTTCATTCTTCGCCGCCACACACCGTCTCTTGCACACCGCCAAAGATGGTCCTAAGCACCCGTCTCTCGAATACTCCGAGTGCTTGCAAGTCCTCCTCGAGCATTGTCCATGTTTCATGTCCGTAGAGGAGAACCGGTCTTATTAGCGTCTTGTACATGACACATTTGGTGCGGCGGCGAATTTTTTTTTGACCGCAGTTTCTTCTGGAGTAGGCCCGACTTCCAGAGATGATGCGCCTTCGTATTTAACGACTAAAATTGTTATCAGCCATTAGCAATAATCCAAGGTAGACCACCTAGAAGGTATCCCGTCTATCGTAACACTGCTTCCCAGGCGGGGCCTGTCGCGCTCGGTTCCGCCCACAAGCATGTACTTTGTCGTTCACGTATTCACCACCAGTCCAACCTTTGTTGCTTCACGTTTCAGGCGGGTGTATAGTTCTGCCACCTTTGCAAATGTTCGGCCGACAATGTCCATGTCATCCGCGAAACAAATAAATTGACTGGATCTGTTGAAAATCGTACCCCGGCTGTTACACCCGGCTCTCCGCATGACACCTTCTAGCGCAATGTTGAACAACAAGCACGAAAATCCATCACCTTGTCTTAGTCCCCGGCGCGATTCGAACGAACTGGAGTGTTCGCCCGAAATCTTCACACAGTTTTGCACACCATCCACCGTTGCTTTGATCAGTCTGGTAAGCTTCCCAGGGAAGCTGTTCTCGTCCATAATTTTCCATAGCTCTAAGCGGTCTATACTGTCGTATGCCGCCTTGAAATCAACGAACAGATGGTGCGTTGGGACCTGGTATTCACGGCATTTTTGAAGGATTTGCCGTACAGTAAAGATCTGGTCCGTTGTCGAGCGGCCGTCAACGAAGCCGGCTTGATAACTTCCCACGAACTCATTCACTAATGGTGACAGACGACGGAAGATGATCTGGGATATCACTTTGTAGGCGGCATTAAGGATGGTGATCGCTCGAAAGTTCTCACACTCCAGCTTGTCACCTTTCTTGTAGAAGGGGCATATAACCCCTTCCTTCCACTCCTCCGGTAGCTGTGCAGTTTCCCAGATTCTGACTATCAATTTGTGCAGGCAAGTGGCCAGCTTTTCCGGGCCCATCTTGATGAGCTCAGCTCCGATACCATCCTTACCAGCTGCTTTATTGGGCTTTAGCTGTTGGAAGGCATCCTTAACTTCCCTCCAGGTGGGGGCTGATTGGCTTCCATCGTCCGTTGAACTGACGTCGTCATCTCCTCCGCTGCCTTGACTTCCACTGCCTGTACTCTCAGCGCCATTCAAATGTTCCTCGTAGTGCTGCTTCCACCTTTCGATCACCACACGTTCGTCCGTCAAGATGCTCCCATCCTTATCCTGGCACATTTCGGCTCGCGGCATGAAGCCTTTGCGGGATGCGTTGAGCTTCTGATAGAACTTGCGTGTTTCTTGAGAACGGCACAGCTGTTCCAACTTCTCGCAGGCGGCGTTCTGCCGGGTACCTTGCTGCAGCGCGACCGCCCGCGCTGCGTCCTTCTCCTCCAGAATCTGTCTGCACTCTTCGTCGAACCAATCGTTCCGTCGACTTCGACCCATATACCCGACGTTGTTCTCCGCTGCGTCGTTAATGGCTGCTTTGACTGTATTCCAGCAGTCCTCAAGAGGGGCCCCATCGAGCTCACCCTCTTCCGGCAACGCTGCCTCGAGATGCTGCGCGTATGCAGTGGCGACATCAGGTTGCTTCAGTCGCTCTAGGTCGTACCGCGGCGGTCGTCGGTACCGAACATTGATGATGACGGATAGTTTTGGGCGCAGTTTAACCATCACCAGATAGTGGTCAGAGTCGATGTTAGCACCACGATATGTCCTGACGTCGATAATGTCGGAGAAGTGCCGTCCATCAATCAGAACGTGGTCGATTTGTGATTCTGTCTGCAGTGGTGATCTCCAGGTGTACCGATACGGGAGGCTGTGTTGCAAGTAGGTGCTGCGAATGGCCATATTCTTGGAGGCGGCGAAATCAATTAGTCGTAGGCCGTTTTCGTTCGTCAGCCGGTGAGCGCTGAACTTTCCAATAGTCGGTCTAAACTCCTCCTCTTGGCCAACCTGAGCGTTCAAATCTCCTATGATGATTTTAACGTCGTGGCTTGGGCAGCTGTCGTACTCACGTTCCAGCTGCGCGTAGAATGCGTCCTTATCATCATCAGTGCTTCCGGAGTGTGGGCTATGGACGTTGATTATGCTGAAGTTGAAGAACCGGCCTTTGATCCTCAACCTGCACATTCTTTCATTGATCGGCCACCACCCGATCACGCGCCTTTGCATATCGCCCATCACTATGTGGTGTGTGTTGCCGCAGCTCTGGTAGATGGTATGATTACCTCTAAACGTTCGCACCATTGATCCCTTCCAACAAACCTCCTGCAGCGCTACGATGCCGAATCCACAGTCCTTGAGCACATCGGCGAGTATGCGTGTGCTCCCGATGAAGTTGAGAGATTTGCAGTTCCACGAACCGAGTTTCCAATCGCTAGTCCCTTTTCGTCGCAGTGGTCTTCGCCGATGGTTCCGGTCCGTACTCTCTTGTTGATTGTTCGTTGCTTATGATTTTTTAAAGGCTGGCTTGCAGGGCCTGACACCAAACCCCCTAAAATTCCGGAGGATCATTCCTCCTTATTTCCGGTGGACCATGGTGCACAGTTTCACTTAGAGTCCCTCGTTGGCACTCGGACGATGATCAGCCGCCCCTAACATGAAGAACATACGCTGTTGTGAGCCGATCCTGGCATGGAGAACTGACGCTCAGTAAGATTTGCATCTCCGGAGAGGAGCAAACCCCCCCTTTCCTGTCAGCATACGACCATAGTTCCCACCGGGGTTGGTTACCCGATCTTCCCTAAGGTTGCTCGTATCCCGGCCAGCACCGCGGGGAGGTAGGGATAGGAGTTGCTGGGTAAGAGGCTAAGGACCGCGAGATGGGGTCTATTTTATTCCTTCTGGTACGCGAAGTACCAATGGTACGCTTAACCCAGCATTTGCTTACCACACAATAAAAATGACCTTTGGCCATACAAATTAGCACTTGGTCGAAAGCTTTTAAATACATCTATCTGCTGAGGGTAATAAAACGGTTATTAGTGTTAAATTCACTCCGTGCGAAGCGATCAAAGCAAAACAAAGGTGCGGCCTGCGAGCCGCAGTGTTATTTAACTTTGATCAATTCGTACAGATTAATTTTAACACCAATATTCGTTTTAATATCCTCAGCTGATAGACATATTTAAAAGCTTTCGTCCAAATAAGGTGAAAGTATATTTTTATTGTGTGACAAGCAAATTAAGGAAAAAAATACCCAAAATGCTGAGCACCACTGATCTACTTGATTTAGGCTTCCCACAATACAGGTTCCATACAAATGCTTGCACACTTGTTCATTTATTTAATCAAACGGATGAGAGGAGATTTGCATAAAAAGTTTAGACACAAGATGAATTGTCGCACAAATGTACCATGCGTCTCCATATGCTTTTATGCTTATATGCTGCTGAGCAGTTTTCAAAATCCCTTCGTATCGTTTCCCCTGGGATGGCCATTTTTGCCTGACATTCATGGGGACGTTCAGACATCGTAATAACTTAGATTATCGTGATAACGTATTTTTAGTGACTACAATGCCGTTAAGTCGATGATCCCCTTCCTACATTATGACCAAATAATCTCGAAATTCTCTCAATCAATCAACAAACGCCAGTAACCAATCGAATTTAGAGGTCGAGAACTACAACTCACAAGAACTACGAATAAAAACTTTTTTTTCTGATATTGTCGTCCAATGGTTTTCATGCAAAATGGTCAATAAGTTAATATCCCGATTCCCGGTAATAAGATTGAGTACGGATTTTTGCGCAGTTAGCTTGGCATGATCAGAATTTTCAATGTGTTATTTGTATGCTTGTTGACTGTAGGTTATCTGTAAATTGATGTTCAAGTAATAAAGTTGAACTGTTTGTACCACCGCACGGGAAAGTATTCATCAACACAAAAAAAAACAGTTCCGCTCCGTCGGTGATACAATTATAAAGCCATCACATTTATATAAGGCTTAATACAAGTGGAGTTATAAATACTTTATTTTACACCCATAACAACATTTCGTAATAAAACTCGCATGCTGTACTAAATTATGTTCCCTTTGTGTTCCGTTTTTTGCAGAAATTTCTATTCTGCGAGTCTCATTTCCCACATGTGGAGTGCGTTACCAAAGCATATGTAAGCAGGTTTTCTGCTGCCGATCGTTCGAAATATGCTCCCGTAATCAGCTTGAATACAATTTCCCCGAATGTCGAATACAAACCCACCGCAGCGGGAAACAACTCTAACGAGACAAGAAAAGCTACACTCGTCAAACATCATTCAACATTCTACAAAATTAATTACGTACACCAAATCACATGCGGCTCTAGAGCATAAGAAGCTCGGTAATATTTAGGTACGTACACACTTGAAGGGCTGCAGAAAGGCACAGCCCCGGAGCAAATGATTCAGCGGAAAACTAGTTTTAAGTCATCGCCTTCTTCCCGGCTCGGATGATGTGTTTCGTTGTTCCACATTTCGCCTTGCTCCTAAGTAGGTGTGTTTCTTTCAACAAGCATCTCCAGCGCCAACTTTCCCTCATTCATTATCCACTTTTTAATACATTTTCCTTCTCCGGAACCGCCACGTGCCGTCGTACCTATCGCGGCAGATCCCACAATCTCGCTCGTTTTCTTCAACCGGTTTGGTATTTTACTTTTTCGAGGAATTTAGTTCTTCAACATAAGTGCCTGTGCGCGAACGTAAATGCTTTACCATGCCGGTCGGGTAAAATTGTGTGCAATTTTAACGACGTACATGGATTTTCTCTCACCGACTACAGCGCAAAGTCATTCTGGTAGATGTTTTTTCGCCCCCTTGCTGATCGACGTTCCCGAGGCGGAGGAAAAAGTTCCATGTTGGCTTATTGAAAACCCATCAAGTCTCAGCTGATGCTAATTGATGAATTCACCCAATACGGAAGGTCTTGTAAAACGGGCAGATCCAATTCAACATATGTTGTATGAGAACAGATAGATGATGAAAAATCTTAAAAGTCATTACAAACCAACTTCCCGAGATTCACGAAAAAGATTCTTCCAAAAGAGTTTGGAAATGTATTCACCCTAAATCGTAAAACACCTCTTAAACAATTCGCGCGTAGAGTAAAGAACTGGTTAAAGACTTCCAAAATGATCTTACTTCTGGGACGAAAGGCGCAAATAAATATACAGCCTCAGCGTTCTTCAGCCAAATCCGAATCGTTCCTCAGTTATTCCGGCGTTTGAATTATGCAGCGTAATTCAACGGAAATGGATTATCCTCCCGGGTCTGGCGGCAAAACAACTGCTGCCAGTTTATGCAAACTCCTCCCCAGAGTACTGTTCTTCAAGTTCACGGCTCTGCCAGTAGAGGTAGGCCTTTTCCCATACCGAAAGAGCAATGGTCGCAGCCATTCGGCTTTATAATTTATGCACGCACTTTCTTCGGAAAGTTATTCCGATAAATCATAACAAGCACAACCAAAGCGGCCCGATGCGTGCTACGGGTGGATATTTTTTCCAACATCCCGACCTTCCAGGTTCTGTGCCATTCCGACGAAATTTTTCTTCTTCATATCTGCTGACGGTGGTGGATGCCTATCATCGGTTTGGCTTCTAGTCGACAACGGAAAGAAAGAGATAAATTTCCACGCGTTTTTTTTGCAAAGTGGCCACAGATGGATAACATTAATGAAAATGCTATTCTTTATGCTCTTTGGTTAGAGAATAAATCGCTATGACTAGACTTTTGCCAATAAAAAAGTAAATGAAATATGATCTCCGGTGTCACCGGATTGCCAGATTGCACCCTGTGGTGAAATAGAGGCAAGTTGTCTCAGGCAACACATAACTTAAGTTCGCACGATAGAGTGGACATGGCATATATCTAATGTGAATATATCCACGGCCAATGGAATGCGGAATCAGCATATGCTACAGTTCAGCCTTGGCCAGCTGTATCCCAATTTTAGCATTAGCATTAGCATTGACCAATTCGCACAAATTCGTAGGTGGTACAAGCCTGGACTTTTGTATGACAGTAGTATCACTTTCATCCGTTACCACAAATATTCATTTAGGACTAATCACTATCTCTTAAATGGAAGCAATGCACTCTCCAATAGTAGAAATCTGTCCTGGCCACGTCCTTGCGAATGTTGAGGCAGAGGAAGGATGGTTAGTAGAACACCTACTTAAGGTCACTCCTGACGGAATCCAAGATTAAAAGTGCTCGCGTTTTCGGGGGCACACCACTCGATACGGAAGCAACGCACAACTGTCATTTTTATTATTTCACGCATGCTGCGACGCAGCAAAGCTAAATCAACAAAAATGACACTTGTGCGCCGCCTCTGAATCGAGTGGTGTGCCCCCGAAAACGCGAGCCCTTTTAATCTTGGATTCCGTCAGGAGTGACCTTAATGAAGATGCAGAAAACTCTAAGACCTCTCATAGGTGCCACGGAAGGTTTTGTAATGGTTAGTGTGGCAGGTTATAACGGTAGGAACCGTTTTGGTTTCGTCACAGAATCATGTAAGATTTTGAACCTTAATAGCACTTTAATCTTTTGATGAATTTTGGAGATTTATATACCAATCGAATCGGAAACTCTCCAGCAATTTGCCAATTTTGTTGAAACTTTCGATTGTTTTATTTTTATTAATTCAGACTAAGGCCGAAGTGGCCTGTGCGGTATATAAGAGTCTTCTCCAATCGGCTCGGTCCATGGCTACACGTCGCCAACCACGCAGTCTACGGAGGGTCCGCAAGTCATCTTCCACCTGATCGATCCACCTTGCCCGCTGCGCACCTCGCCTTCTTGTACCCGTCGGATCGTTGTCGAGAACCATTTTTACCGGGTTACTGTCCGACATTCTGGCTACGTGCCCGGCCCATCGCAGTCGTCCGATTTTCGCGGTGTGAACGATGGATGGTTCTCCCAACAACTGATGCAATTCGTGGTTCATTCGCCTCCTCCACGTACCGTCCGCCATCTGCACCCCACCATAGATGGTACGCAGCACTTTCCTTTCGAAAACTCCAAGTGCGCGTTGGTCCTCCACGAGCATCGTCCAGGTCTCGTGTCCGTAGAGGACTACCGGTCTAATTAGCGTTTTGTAGATTGTCAGTTTGGTACGGCGGCGAACTCTATTAGATCGGAGCGTCTTGCGGAGTCCAAAGTATGTACGATTTCCAGCCACTATGCGTCTCCGAATTTCTCTGCTGGTGTAATTTTCGGCAGTCACCAGTGAGCCCAAGTACGCAAATTCTTCTACCACCTCGATTTCGTCACCACCGATGCAAACTCGCGGTGGGTGGCTCACATTGTCTTCTCTTGAACCTCTTCCTATCATGTACTTCGTCTTCGACGTGTTGATGACTAGTCCGATCCGCTTAGCTTCCCTCTTCAGTCTGATGTAGGCTTCCTCCATCTTCTCAAAGTTACGTGCCATAATATCTATGTCGTCGGCGAAACCAAATAGCTGGACGGACTTATTGAAAATTGTACCACTCGTGTTAATCCCTGCTCTTCGTATTACCCCTTCCAAAGCGATGTTGAATAGCAAACACGAAAGACCATCACCTTGCCGTAACCCTCTGCGGGTTTCGAAGGGACTCGAGAATGCCCCTGAAACTCGAACTACGCACATCACCCGATCCATCGTCGCTTTGATCAACCGTGTCAGTTTATCCGGAAAACCGTGTTCGTGCATTAGCTGCCATAGCTGGTCCCGATCGATTGTATCATATGCGGCTTTGAAGTCGAGGAATAGATGATGTGTGAGCACGTTGTATTCGCGGCATTTCTGCAGTACAGTAGATTGCAGTAGATGCAGTAGATTCCATTTTCCAAATTCCAGGCGAACGTCTTTCAATTTCTCATAAATTATGCCATGATTATATAATGGCGTTATTTCCAATGGCAGTCCCGCCCAAGCAAGGTTGAAGAAAATGACAATAAAGATCATGTCTGTTAAGAGCGAGAAAAAAAAAGAATTGAAGATTAGGAAATGTAAAAAAAAATTTATTCATTGTACTTTTTCAATCTGTTGTTATGTACTGTAACAATTCTGTTAGATCCAGATAATTTTATTGTAGTTGTTTCAGGTGTTTTAATGGCAATGACTTCATGAGGGCCATTCCATATACCCTGAAGTTTTTGCCCCGAACCTACGGTAATGTTCATCAATAGTACCTTGTCGCCCCACATTGGAATAAATTCGTTAGATTTAAAATCATAAGATTTTTTTCTTATTTCCTTGTTTTTGATTAAATTTTCTTTTGCCAACGTATGAATTGATTGTAGCTTGAATCTAAGATCTTTCAAATAAACAAAATAATCCGAATTTTCATTATGTGCGCTACGGATTGATGCAGGCAATTCTGCTTTAAAACCAAACATCAATTCGTATGGTGTGAAACCTGTAGAAGAATGAGTGGTTGTGTTGTACGTAAATGCAAATTGACTAAGGTAATCATCCCAGTCGTCTAAATTTTTTGAAACATATGACCTCAAATATTCTTTTAATGTTCGATGACATCTTTCAAGAGCTCCATTACTCTGCGGATGATAAGCTGAAGTTTGAATTTGATCAACATGTAACAACTTGCATAAATGTTGAAACAATTTACTGGTGAAATTAGTACCACGGTCTGTAACCAACATTTTTGGTATACCATACACACAAATAGCAGATTCAGTGTCCAATCTACGAAGTATACCGTAACAACGCTAACGCTAACGCTAACCATACACACAAATAGCAGATTCCATGAAAGCTTTACATGTTGTTTCAGATGATGCCTCTGGAATGGCCTTTGCAATGAATGTTTTAGTCAAATCATCCTGAATTGTTAAGATATAGTTATTGCCATTTTTTGTAGTGGGTAATGGTCCTACAATATCTAAGAAGACTTTTTCAAAAGGTTTTACTGCAGTTGTAGTGACTTTCATTGGAATTTTATTTACTTTTAAAATTTTATTCCTCTGGCATGAATCGCATTTTTCAATGAAATTTTTTATATCATGTTTCATTTTCGGCCAACAATATTTTTCCGATATTCTTTTGAAAGTACGTTCAACACCTTCGTGGCCACCTAGTGGTGCATTATGGAAATTTTCTAATATTTGTTGTTTCTCATTCTCATTCGAGACTTTAATAACAAAGTTATTATTTAAATAAATATTACATTCGAAGTCCGAAAACACATGAGTGATGATAGACTTAAACAATATCCAATTTATTTCATCTGCGTTAGATAAAATAAAATTAAATTCTATAGTTGGACGTTCATATTGCTTCAACTTGTTTTTCAAACATAACACATTTTTATATAGCCTGTATTTACAAACTTTGTGTTTGTGCAATTCACGAGAAATAACAAAATGTGTTCCTAAAGATTTGATAAACCCGTACTCTGTCAGATTAGCTGCCACATATGCAGAATTATCAAAATCATAATTGACCTGAGAATCTAAAAAATTTGATAAAATAATTACTTTGATGCCCTTTTTTCTTTTTCCTTTATAAGTTGATTCATGCACATTTTTGTTAAATGCTGGATTTTTTAAGGTTTCAAAAACCTTGAAATCTTGTGCGATCCCTTTAACTCCTGCATCGTTGTCGACCATCGCTTTCTTTTTTGAACGTGTTAAAACATTAATTTTATTTACTTTAGATTTCTTATGATCCTGTATAATACGGTCAATTTCTTCAACAATCGAATCGCGACCTTCCAATGTAGTTAATTGAATTCGGCTCAATGCATCTGCTACTGCATTATTCTTTCCTGGCTTATATACGACTTTGAAATCATACTCTTCCAATAATAGTCTCCATCGCATCATTCTGTCTGATGTATGTTTTATATTGAGTAAGTATACTAGTGGCTTATGATCCGAATGTACAAAAAACTCACGACCGTAAACGTATGGTCTGAAATGTTTCACCGCCCATACTATAGCCAATAATTCTCTTTCTATTGTTGAATAACGCCTTTCAGCATTATTCAATATTCTGCTGGCATAAGCAATTGGTAGGTTTTTACCCTCGTTCGATAATACTGCTCCTATTGCGATATTACTAGCGTCAGTTGTAATAACAAACTGTTTTTTAAAATCTGGGTATTGCAAAATTGGTGCCGATATCAGCAATAACTTCAACTCATCAAAACATCGCTGGCACTTATCGGACCAAATAAACTGCACTCCCTTCCTTAAGAGTTTATTTATTGGATCAGCCAAATTAGATAATTTCGGAATAAATTTCCTGTAATAGCTTAACATTCCTAGAAATGTTTTAACTTCCTTCTGATTTTTAGGGGGTGGAAACTTTTGAATCACTTCAATTTTTCCCTCATCAGGCATAATGCCATCGGGGGTTATTTTGTGTCCTAAGAAAACAATTTCTTTTTGCAAGAAGTTGCATTTACTGGCCTGCAATTTAAGATTATATTTGCGAAGTCTTTCAAGAATATCAATCAATTTACTGTTATGAGACTCTAAATTTTCGCCATAAACTACAATATCATCCATATAAATAAAACATTTGATACCTTGCAGACCACATAGAACTGAATTCATTAAACGTTGAAATGTTGCGGGAGCATTTTTCAACCCAAACGGCATCCGAAGGTACTCGTAATGTCCATACGGCGTTGAAAATGCCGTTTTTGCGCTATCTTGTGGATCCATTTCTATTTGATGAAATCCACTTGCTAGATCTAAACTAGAAAAATATCTAGCGCGACCCAACTGATCCAAGATATCAGTTATTAATGGCAAGGGATATGCATCGCTTGAAGTGACCTCATTTATTTTCCTAAAGTCAACAACTATTCGCCATCTCTTTTTGCCACTTGTGTCATGTTTCTTAGGAACAACCAATAATGGAGAGTTCCACGGAGAATTGCTCTCCTTAATCAATCCATCATTCAACATTTCATGAATTTGCTCATTAATGATTTCCTTATGAATAGTAGGTACTCGGTACTGTCTTGTAAAAATAGGTCTATCACAAGAAGTGTTTATTGAATGAGTAGTTCCCATACAAGAAGATAATTTATCACCATCTACGTAAAATACATCGCTGTATTCCTTAATTATGTCACGTATGGAAGCACTCTCCTCAGAGTTCAAGTGTTCCATATTGACATTGCTTAAAATGGTTTCACATCTATTATCATTGCCACAAGATTTGGTAATTTTGCAATGAATCGAAGCTGATGTCATTCAAATCGACTTGCACTTCCTCATCGTTTGCATTAATTATAGGAACACATACAAAGTTTTCTTTTGGACTCACTATGCAATTTCCAACGAACACATTATCTGCCATCTTTTTTGAGTGGCATACAACATCGTCATTTGTGTCAATAAAAATCTTTCGAACTACTTCTGTTCTAGCCGGAATTTTAATTATATTAGCAGCCTTCAATAATGCTATTCTTGCAATTTTTTCCGACTCTTTTCTTGGTGGTTTGAAATACATTTTTAATGCCTTATCTCTGAAGGACAAATCACATTGATTATTAAGAAAGAAATCACTTCCCAGCAACCCATCGGCAGGAATAGGAAATGAACTGTTGACCAGATACATTTTATGAGTTATTTCATAATCATTAACCTTGAAAGTTAACTGAACAGATCCAATTGAATATTCTATAAATGATGTAATTCCTTGTAAAGGAATTCTATCATATGGATTTATTTTTGCATTAATATCAAGTTTAGTGGAATTAATTACAGAAACTTCGGCACCAGGATCTAACAAAAAACTTATTTTTTTGTTTTCTGAGATGCTAGAATCTGATAAAACAGTAATTATAGGCCTATTTGTCAAATCTTGTTCTTCAAATTTAATCATTTCAAATTGAAGTGCCGGGCTAATTCTGTTAAAAGAATATCTGGAGGAATTTGATTTACGCCATCCTCGTTTTTTGAATTCACGATGTTAATTTGTTGGAAATGTTTTTTCCGACAATCGGCCTCCCAATGTCCAAAAAGTCCACAAAAATTGCACTTTTTCGATTTCTGATCAGAGCTTCCTTGCCCTGGTTCGTTCAATTGCGTATGTTTAGTCTTATAATTCTTTGCCTTAATGACACAATCTTTCTCCAAATGTCCAACCCTATGACAGTAATCACATTGTTTCATATTTTCATTTCTTCGTTTTATTAAACAATAATTTTCTAAATGGCCTGATTTGTTGCAGTATGAACAATGTCTCATTTTGTATCCATCAACGTCTTTTTTCAAAGAAGTTGATTTGTTGTTGGTCCCAGATTTACTGTTGGATTCAACAGTATCATGCGAACGAAAAACAATTTCCATGCATTTGGCATAATTTGATGCTTTCGTAAATTCTTCAAAATTATTAGACATAACAAGTTGTCTCAATTTCCCGTCTTTTATACCTTTGATATAATAATCAAGGAGAAGCTTTTTATACAAACGCCTTACTGGTTCATTGTCATCCGAGCTCTCATCGAGCTCTAAAAATGATTCTGTCAAAGCATACAACTTATCGTGTATCTCCTGAGCTCGATCAGAATACGTTTTGAGATTTTCATGTTCTTTTTGATGCAATGACACCAACGTTGTCATCATCATACTTAACGGGGTGTCATCCCCATATTTTTGGATAAGCTTGTTTTTTAAATCATCATAACTTTTACAATCTCTAACTAGAGACCAAATATGAGCTGGAATCTTGGCTCTTATAATAGCCATTAAGCTTGACTCACAAGAAGCGCCAAACTCATCAAAAATGGAATCACACTGGCCTATAAAAATATTAAAATTCTCTTGACCTTCAAGCATAGGTATGATGCCTAAAGCATAGTTCCTGTCGAAGGCCATTTTATCTGAACTTGAAGAGGAAACTGAAGACGATTCGGAAAAGTCTAAATATAAACTTTTTTCTAAAAGATCTGCTTGAGAGGCTGAAGGGCTATTATCTTGCGTTAATAATGATACGTCAGCAAGCTGATTTTGAATTTTGTTTGCCTGACTCCTAGTAAGTGGCATCACAAGGAAAGAAACTTAGCTTAAACTAAATTTGCATTACTCTTCACTTACTAGTTTATCGATGGTATTGACTGTTGACTACCGATGAAGGAACCTCACTTTGCAGAATGATCCTAGCCTTGACGACGGATGATGATGATTAGCTTGTTGATTCGTATGAAGTTGAAAACATCGATGAAACAGATGATGTCGCGTGTTATAGATGATTGGTAATTTTGAAGCTCGAGCACAACACAACGTCATACAAAATGGTATAACGTAACTTTTTTTTTCGTAAAAATAATTTTTGTTTCGATGAAACACTTTGAAATGGGTTTTCTCCAATGTGCACTGCTGTGTTGTCACCGTTGTCAGTCTTTTTGCTGAAATAGCAAACTTGGATCACTTAATTTTCAATTGTTGTTCGGCACTGGTTCTTCTTTTCAATTAGTACTGTAGGTATTTGCCAAACTGACAACTTGAATCCCTCTCTTTTTTGTTATTTTTCAACCACCACTAGTTCTTTTTTAAATTGACAAGAACTACTCTCTTATTCACTTTCAAAACCGATTAGAATATCGTGTTTACCGCTGCCACCAAATGTTGTAATCCAAGATGCATGGATGTGATATTGAACCAGTGACAAGTAGTGTTGAGATGGGACTGAATTTTATTTTCTTCTGTTATGACAAAGAAGACTTAAATCTACCTCCCACGATACACAATCATATCTAAAGATAAACGTTTTTTTTTTCGTTCAGACCGCATTGTGCTTTCGTGCTATGCGGTTCTTTCTCTTTGCGGAAGGAAGTTTTTAATACTACCCGAAGCTATTTTAATTTCAACGGTGCTTCTCAGCGCTATTTGTACCCACTGATCCCGTTACGATCTTTGCAAGGACCCGTGCCTTCGTTTTACGTTGGACCCGTTTGCGGAAGTAAAATTCCGACAAGCGGTGGTAATCCTGCAGGGACACCGTTCTGGGAAAAAACCTCTTAGAAGGTCACGTCTCCACGCTCAGCAATGAGCATTAATAAAAACAAGAGGAAGAGGGAGTCTCTGAATTCTCCACTTCCTTCAAAGAAACAAGGTTTCAAGACCGTCCTGCCCAAGCGCGGAAAAAATAGAAGGAAGCTGGAGACTTCAGATATTCCTTCTAAATCTAATGTTGACATTGTTTCTTCTCCTATCGAACTGAGCAATCAGTTCGATTTGATTAATGATGGAATTGAGCAAATCGAATCTACCTTTAGCCCAGGTGATTCGATTCATGCGAAGAAACAAAGGATTCCGCCAATTGCGGTATCTGTTGCCGAGTTTTCTGGCTTTCGGAATGAAATCTTGAGTAACCTTCAGGGGATCAAGGTTTCATTTCATTTCAGATTGGGTTCAGAAGGGTGACTGCCGCGTTTTGCCGGGATCCTTTGACGATCGCAAACGTCTTCTTCAGTATTTAACTGAGAAGCGCCATAAATTCTTCACATACGACGACAAAACTGAGCGATTGTTCAAAGTCGTCTTGAAAGGTCTCCCCAGTGATGACAAATCACTGGATGAGATTAAAATTGAAATTTCTCAATTACTTGGATTTTCACCAGTCCAAGTAATTATGATTTGTGGTGGAACCTCTCACGCCAAGGACGCATGTCCTGTGAGAGAAGATTCCAATAAATTTAAGTGCGCAATCATAAATCCAATTTCTGGGAATGCCCTTCACGCAAAAAGTTTTGAATTCCCGTGCAAAATTGATGACGGGAAATTCCAATAGGATCCCAGGTTCGACGCGTAAATATATATCAAACGCTCAAAATCCGCAAACACTTGCCGGTCGAGCAATTCATACCCACCACAATTCACAAACAAATTTTGCCGCTCGTCAACGGGTAGCAAGCACTTCAGTAAATTCCAATTTCTCCAATGTACCTACGTATGCAAACATCGCTGCTGGTAGTCAAAATTTCTCTTCTCAAAATGAGGTTTATACCCATGTCCCAACGGAAAATAATGGTCATGTTGCCAATTCAGGTAGCATGTCTGCTTCCGACTTTGATTTTTTAACTGAACAATTGCATCACATGATTGATGCAATGTTCAAAGCAAATACCATTCCTGAAGCTGTTCAGGTTGGTATAAAGTACACACAAAAAAATGTTATCGGACTCCGTTTCAATGGATCCAAATAATTGTGTGAAAGTTCTAAATTGGAATGCCCGCTCTCTAAAGGGTAAGGAAGATGAATTATTCAACTTCCTAACAGTTCATAATGTGCATATTGCCATTATAACAGAAACTTATTTAAAACCAGGACTCTCCATTAAAAGAGATCCAAATTATTTCATCTACAGAAATGATCGTCTTGACAGCGCCTATGGTGGGGTCGCCATTGTCATTAATAGACGTATCAAACATAAATTATTTTCTTCGTTCGAAACCAAAGTTTTTGAAACCTTGGGAGTTCCTGTTGAAACAAATTTTGGACAATTTTCCTTCATTGCAGCCTACTTGCCTTTTCAATGCAATGGGCAGCAAAAGAATTTGTTGAAAGCTGATCTTCAAATTCTGATTCGCAACAAATCAAAATTCTTCGTAATTGGTGACTTCAATGCCAAACACCGTTCATGGAATAATGCTCAAAGCAATTCCAATGGTAAAATTTTATTTGAAGATTGTTCTGCGGGATATTATACTATTTAATATCCCAATGGACCAACTTGTTTTTCTTCCAGTCGAAATCCTTCTACAATTGATTTAGTTTTAACGGATTCAAGTCAGCTGTGTGGCCAATTGGTAACTCATGCTGACTTTGACTCTGATCACCTTCCTGTGACGTTTGAAATCTCACAAGAAGCCATTCATAATCCAATCAGCTCTACTTTTAATTATCATAGAGCTGATTGGGATTTATATAAAACGTATATCGATAGGAATTTTGATGTTGATATTCCTCTCGATACCAAAAGTGATATTGATAATGCTCTCGTATCTTTGACAAACTTAATTGTCGAAGCCAGAGGCATTGCAATTCCTAAATGTGAAATTAAATTCAACTCCATTATTATTGACGACGATCTTCAGCTACTGATCCGTCTTAAAAATGTGAGGCGAAGGCAATACCAAAGAACTCGCGATCCCGCGTTGAAAGTTATTTGGCGAGATTTGCAACATGAAATTTAAAAACGCTTCGCTATTCTGAGAAATACCAACTTTGAGAATAATGTCTCGAAGTTGGATCCCAGTTCGAAACCCTTTTGGAAATTAACAAAAATTCTTCAAAAACCTCAAAAGCCAATTCCAGCGCTTAAAGAGGGAAATAAAATTTTATTAACAAATGGCGAAAAGGCTCAAAAACTTGCTCAGCAGTTCGAGAGTGCCCATAATTTTAGTCTAGGTCTCACTAGTCCAATTGAGGATCAGGTTACACGAAGCTTCGAAGACATTCTCAACCAAGATAATGTTTTTGACCCTTCGTTGGGAACTAATTTGGATGAAGTGAGATCTATTACTAGAAAATTTAAAAATATGAAAGCCCCGGGTGATGATGGTATTTTCTACATACTTATCAAAACTTCCTGAGAGCTCTTTATCCTTTTTGGTTAATTTATTTAACAAATGTTTTCAATTGGCATACTTCCCAGATAAATGGAAAAACGCCAAAGTTGTTCCAATTTTGAAGCCGGACAAAAATCCAGCTGAGGCTTCTAGTTATCGCCCAATCAGTTTGCTTTCTTCAATTGAAAAGATTATTTTAAATAGAATGATGGTTCATATTAATGACAATTCTATTGATGAGCAATTTGGTTTTCGCCATGGGCATTCAACCACTCATCAGTTATTAAGAGTTACGAACTTAATTCGGCTCAACAAATCTGAAGGATATTCGACTGGAGTTCCTCCTTTTGCTCTTGCGAACGCATTTGACAGTGTTTGGCATGAAGGTTTGATTGTTAAATTGATGAATTTTAATTTTCCTCTGTACATCATTAAACTGATCCAAAATTATTTATCAGATGGCTCACTGCAGGTAAACTATCAGAATTCTAAATCTGATAGATTACCTGTAAGGGCTGGTGTCCCCCAAGGCAGCATACTGGGGCCCATTTTGTATAACATTTTTACCTCTGACTTACCTGATTTACCACCAG
The DNA here is from genome assembly GCF_024139115.2 of Armigeres subalbatus. Classification (NCBI taxonomy): domain Eukaryota; kingdom Metazoa; phylum Arthropoda; class Insecta; order Diptera; family Culicidae; genus Armigeres; species Armigeres subalbatus. The sequence continues at coordinate 17,428 of NW_026942905.1, read as the reverse complement.
GGTGTCAAAAATCTTTGTTTGAAGATGACACAGGTCTCTCAGCCAAAGGGCGTAGCCTTCGTGTCATTTGTAGTAGATTACAAAAAAGTTTGGATATTTTCTCCACTTATTTGCAAAAACTCAGCTTATAATTTTCCCACATAAGCCGAGAGCTTCTTATTTGAAACCTTCTAGCAGACATATTGTCACTATGAATGGGGTTCCAACTAATTGGTCTAGCGAAGCTAAATATTTAGGACTTCTGCTAGATCAAAAATTAACTTTTAAAAATCACATTGAAGGCCTTCAAGCCGAATGTAACAAATATATTAAGTGGACCACTTATAAACAGAAAATCAAAACTTTGTCTTAAGAACAAACTTTTGATTTACAAACAAGCTTTTAGACCTGCCATGTTGTATGTTGTGCCAATATGGACTAGTTGCTGCAATAAAAGAAAGAAGGCACTTCAGAGGATTCAAAATAAAATTTTGAAAATGATTCTGAAGTTGCCTCCGTGGTATAGTACCAATGAACTTCATAGAATTTCTAATATTGAGACATTGCAACAAATGTCCAACAAAATATTCTCCAATTTTAGACAAAAATCGTTGCAATCTTCTATTGCAACGATTAACTCCTTGTGCCCTTAGTATAAATTAGGTTAAGTTTAGTTTAAGTTGAAAACATTGTAATTCCTACATGGTTCAATTCAACCAGAGGAAATGAATCATTTGTTTGAGAAACTGCATTAGTCCATTTTACACTATTTCGAGAAAATAACAAAAAACTGTTTTTGAACAAATTTGCACCAAATCTTTCGATTTCTTCGATACAGATCAATAGTTTTTGGCAAAACTCAACACCCTGGGACACTTTCAGTGCAAAAAATGTAAGCAGTACTCCACAATTGCTCTTCAAAGTACGTGGACTTATGTAGTTTCTCAAACAAACGAAAAATTTCTCATACATTCCTGAACAAAATTTTTTTTTTTTTTTTTTTTTTTTTTTTTTTTTTTTTTTTTTTTTTTTTTTTATTGACTTTTTCATGGCCCTTCTTGCAGGAATTGTATCTTTCGATGGATAATACGGCCATACAAGATACAATCACTGTGCTTCAAGACGTGTTCAAGTTTTTGATTCGCAATTCCGATTGCGATATATTTGCGCTCTGTGAAACATGGCTTTCTTCTGAAGATGAAATCAACTTCCACGATTTTAACATTATTCGCCAAGATCGGGATGATCATTATGGTGGCGTTCTTTTGGGGATCAAAAAATGCTACTCCTTCTACAGAATCGTCGCATGCCAAGTAAATGTGAAGAATAAAGATCTTTGCATAGCTTCAGTGTACATTCCTCCAAATGCCTCTATTAATCGTCGACATTTTTGGAGCGCAGTCTCCCTCCTATCATCTCCAGTATTGATATTGGGTGATATGAACGCACATGGTATTGGATGGGGCGAAACGTATGACGATTATAGAGCGCCTATTTTCTATGATTTGTGTGACGATTTCAATTTGAATATTTTGAACACTGGTGAAGTAACTCGAATAGGACCAAATGGTCAACAAAGCCGTATTGATCTGTCTTTATGTTCAAATTCACTATCATTAGATTGCACGTGGAAGGTAATTCAAGATCCCCATGGTAGTGACCATATGCCGATAGTCACCACAATTAAGAGTGGCTATCAACAATCTGAGCCAGTTAATGTTCCTTTCGATCTCACGAAGAACATTGACTGGCAAAAATTTGCATCGGCTTTTAAAATGGTTTATTGACTCAACTGATACTCTTCCACCTTTGGATGAATATCGATTTCTTATTGAGTTGATTCAAAAAGCGCACTAGAAGCTCAGAAACGACGCGTTCCAAGTACATCTGTCATCAGAAGACCAGCCACTCCTGGATGGGATGATGAATGTACTAAGTTGTATTCTGAGAAATCTGATCTGAAGAAATCTGATGTGTTTTCAAGGCCTTCCGTAAACACGGAAGGTCTGAGCTTTTTGAAGAGTATTTGAGGCTCGAAAGAAAACTCAAAAATCTTCTCAAGGCTAAAAAACGTAGCTACTGGCGACGTTTTGTCGAGGGACTATCGCGAGAAACCTCAATGACAACACTTTGGAAAACGGCCGCAACATGCGGAACCGCATTTCCACCAATGAGAGTGAAGAATACTCCAATCGATGGATATTCAACTTCGCAAAAAGGTCTGTCCAGATTCCGTACCAGCAGAACCGCTATTTCGAGAATCAGTCAATGATCCCGGTTCTTTGGGTGGTCCATTCTCAATGCTGGAACTAACTATGTCTCTTCTTTCATCAAATAACTCTGCCCGGGATGCGATAACATCAAATTCAGTCTTCTTAAAACCTCCCAGATATCGCAAAAAGACGATTACTTGACCTGTACAACTGTTTCATGGAGTACAACATTGTGCCACCTGAATGGCGACAGGTCAAAGTAATAGCTATTCAAAAGCCTGGGAAACCAGCGTCTAATCATAATTCATACCGACCGATTGCCATGCTATCATGCATGAGAAAATTATTGGAGAAAATGATCCTTTCAAGAGTCGACCATTGGGTCGAACAAAATGCATTACTCTCAAATACTCAGTTTGGATTTCGAAAAGGTAAAGGAACAAACGATTGTCTAGCGTTGCTCTCTTCAGATATACAGCTGGCCTTTGCGCACAAGGAGCAATTGGCTTCAGTTTTCTTGGATATTAAGGGCGCTTTTGATTCAGTTTCCATAGAAGTACTGTCAGACAATCTGCACAGTAATGGATTACCCGTTATTTTAAATAATTTCTTGTACAATTTGTTGTCAGGAAACAAATGAACTTCAAACTCGGCACTCTGACAACTTCCAGAACTAGTTACATGGGCCTTCCCCAAGGTTCATGTTTAAGTCCCTTGCTTTATAATTTCTATGTTAAAGATATTGACAATTGTTTGGAAGGACAATGCACGCTCAGACAACTTGCAGATGATGCCGTGGTCTCTCTAAGAGGTCCATGTGCAGATGTCTTGCAAGGACCATTGCAAAGTACCCTAGATAATCTGACTGTTTGGGCCAGACATTTGGGGATCGAGTTTTCACCGCAAAAAACTCAGTTGGTTGTGTTTACTAGGAAGCGGTACCCTGCTCAACTGAAACTAAAGCTGTTGAATGATGACATCAACCAATCTTTATCTTCTAAATACCTTGGGGTCGTGTTTGATTCCAAATGTACCTGGAAACTCCATTTTGAGTATTTGATAGAGAAATGCCGGAAAAGGGTCCATTTTCTACGTTCTATCTCCGGAACATGGTGGGGTGCTCACCCGGAAGACCTCATCAAACTCTATAGAACGACTATTCTCTCTGTTTTAGAGTACGGCTCTTTCTGCTTCCTCTCAGCAGCTGATTGCCACCTGATCAAATTGGAACGAATTCAGTATCGTTGTTTGCGTATTGCCCTTGGCTGCATGCATTCAACGCATAACATGAGCCTGGAGGTGCTTGCTGGAGTCACTCCTTTAAAGCACCGTTACTGGGAGCTCTCACTTAGAATACTCATCAAATGTGGAACAAGTAACACACTTGTCTTAGATAACTTCGATAATATGCTTGAACTGGTTTATCGGTCAAGATTCCTAAGAGTTTATCTCAATTACATATCGTCAGATCTTTGCCTTCCATGTTATACTCCCCCTCGAGTTGACTTCACCAATGACAGTTTCTCAATTGAATACGATCTGTCCATGAAACATGCTATTCAAGGAATACCAGATCATCTTCGACAAATATCTATTCCCTCACTTTTTTCTGAAAAATATGAACATGTCGATTGCAACAACAGATATTTCACTGATGGCTCTCGCATTAACGGATCCACTGGCTTCGGTGTTTTCAATGTAACTTCAACCACCTTCCGAAAACTTCAGGAACCGTGTTCGGTTTATGTTGCTGAGCTGGCAGCAATTAACTTCGCTTTGGGGATAATTTCCAATCAGCCCGTAGACCATTATTTCATCTTCTCGGATAGTCTTAGTTCTATCGAGGCACTCCGGTCGATGAAACCTGTTAAGCACGCATCTTACTTTCTTACAGACATAAGAGAGCAGATGCGTGTTTTGGTCGAAAGATCATTCAAGATTACCTTTGTTTGGGTCCCTTCTCACTGCTCAATCTACGGCAATGAGAAGGCAGACTCGCTGGCAAAGGTGGGCGCACAGGAGGGTGAGGTTTATGATAGACAATTCTCGAGCAACGAGTTTTTCCCATTAGTCCGTCAGAGTACTCTTCAAAGTTGGCAAAGAAATTGGACACACAACGAACTTGGACGGTGGCTATTTTCCATAGTTCCAAAAGTTTCTGGGCGAGCGTGGTTCAGAGGTGAGGACTTAAGTCGAGGCTTCATTCGCGTGATGTCGAGACTTATGTCCAATCATTATTCACTAAACGCACATTTGTACAGAATAAACCTTGTCGATAGCAACTTATGTAGGTGCGGTGCCGGTTATGATGACATCGATCACGTAGTTTGGTTCTGCTCGGAAAATGACGCCTCCAGAGAGCAATTATTGGATACCCTTGTGGCCCGAGGTAAACAACCCTTCAGGGAAGTTCGAGGAGTTTTGGGAGATCGTGATGTTGTCTATATGCAGGCCATTTATGGTTTTCTTTGTTCTTCGGACATCAAAATCTAATATTTTGTAATTTTTTTTTCTCTTTCTTCAAAGTTTTTTTAAGTCTCTGCCTTTCTGTTCCGTAGAGCTCTGTAGCTCTGACCATCCGGAAGATGCTCTCAGTCGAACCGTTCCTCGAGCACGACGACACGCTACATCGTCCCTGACGTCAAATGCCCGGATGAGAAGCTGAAATCTCCTGATCCCAAATCCTAAGCCCCGTCCATCCTTAAACATTGTAAACTAACCTCGAGTCACCACGAGTACGCTGGCTTCTATCCCTCTCTTACTAACTGTACAATAAAATGATATTGATTGTATATATCACAAAGAACCATGGCTCCGTAAAGTGTTATACACGCCTGAGCCTACCAAATAAACGAACTTGGAAAAAAAAATTTTTTTTTTCGTATTTTGTGCCACAATACGTATTTTTGGACGAGGATTCAGAATATATAAAAAGCTCATTTTGGCCAAAAATGTTACATATGCAGTTTCTCAAACAAACGGTTCAAATATCCTAACTGCCAGAGGCAATTGAAATGTATTAATAATAACTAAAAATATGACATAGCAAATAAGGATGATAGTGTTAAGAAAACACGGAACACCTAGTCTAAGAGATGAATGCATGTATTAGATAATTAACAAATAAAATTAGTTAAAAAAAAAATAAACGTTTTTGGTGGTGTAGGGACTACCGTGCGCGCCTTGCACGCTGGGGTCGTCGTTTCGAATCCGGCTCTGGAAGATTTTTTTTGCAGCTGTTTCCGGTTCACGACCGGAGCGTTGGTCGATTCACTTGGCTTCTTCTCTCGGTTAGCTCTCTCGGTCTGCTCTCTCCGGCCGGCCACGTATACCGCCGGGAAAATGCCTCAAAGCTGGACTGCGGGGTCGAAAACGGTCGCTGACGGAAAGGGTGGTGTGACGGGTCTCGCAATTCTTGCTACAGATCTGTTACGGAATTTAAGATGCCGTCATACAGACGAATTAACTCTGGCACATTAAGCACACTCATGTCATCAGTATTATCTGTCGCATTCAAATTCTACGCACTAGCACGCACGCACTTAGGAACTTTAGCTACTCTGCCTATCTAATTGAGGGAAATTGGGAGAGAAAATCTAATTAGGTAAAACTCAAAGGTTTCTTCACGTTTTCACTAATCACACCTGAACTTCACAACCACGGCGCGGGACTTAACTTGGAATACTCTCGTCTCTTCCACAGACCACAACGAAGTGAAAGAGTCAAATTTTAAGATCCTCAGATCAAGGCGCCTGGCTATCGCTTTAACCTGTTGCAAGTTTAGATTTCGGTCGACTTCTTTTATTTCTTTATTGAGGCTTCGCCGCCATGAGCCTCTGGGTCTGCCTCTGCTGCGATGTCCCGCTGGGTTCCAGTCTAATGCTTGTTTACAGTTTTCGTTTCCGCCCCTACGTAGAGTGTGGCCGACCCAGCCCTACTTCCGATCCCGAATTTCTGTTGCTATCGGTCTTTGGTGACAACGACGATGGAGCTCGTTGTTTGAGATCCAGTTGTGAGACCACCAGGCCCGAATTATATACCGCAGGCATCTGTTAATGAACACCTGCAGCCGTTGAGTGTTCTCCATTGATACACACCATGTTTCGCTAGCGTATAACAGCACAGATTTCACGTTAGAGTTGCAAAATTCGTATTTTGGTGCGTTCACTTATCTGCCTGTTTTTCAGATATTTCTTAAAGTCGCAAAGGCAGTCCTTACTTTCTTGATCCGTGCGCCTATGTCGATCTTGGTACCGCCGTCTGACGCCATTTGGCTACCAAGATATTGGAAGCTTTCAACATTCTCCACTGGTTGCCCGGCTACTGTGAAACTGGAAGGAGTCACCGTGTTTACATCCAACGATTTGGTTTTGTTGACGTTGATGACTAAACCTGCCGAAGAGGAGCTTACTCTACATATCAGAGCGCCGTTGCGTGAGGACTTCAACGTCATCAGCCAATTTGAAGTCGTTTAGGTGCTCCATGGTTATAGGATGCCATAACAGCCCGCGGTTTGGTTCACGATCAATCGCATCTACCAGAATCTCATCGATTACGATGAGGAACAGTAACGGTGATAGAATACATCCTTGCCTCACACCAGCTACGACCCGGATAGGGTTAGACAGGACTCCATTGTGCAGCACTCTACACGAAAAGGCCTCGTACTCTCCTTCGATGAGACAGATGATTTTCTCAGGAACCCCCTTGCGTCTCAGGGCCGGGCGCCCCACATATTCTAGTAATTGTGACGGTCGAAAGCTTTGTCATAGTTAATGAATGCCAAGTAAAGGGACTCTTGGTATTTGTTGACCTGCTCCAGAATGATGCGGAGCGTGACAATATGGTCCACACAGGATCTTCCGGCATGGAATCCGGCCTACTGCCGCCGGAGAGTCGCATCGATCTTCTCCTGAATCCGGGCTAGGATAATTTTGCATAGAACTTTGAGAACGGTACACAGCAACATAATGCCTCGCCAGTTATCGCATACAGTCAGGTCACCCTTTTTGGGCACCTTCACTAAGATACCTTGCATCCAGTCGACCGGAAAAGTTGCGGTGTCCCAGATATTACGAAATAAACGATGCAGTAATTGAGCGGATGTCATGGGGTCAGCTTTGAGCATCTCGGCTGATATGCGATCGACCCCTGGGACTTTATTCGATTTCATGCTTTGAATGGCTGTTTGAATCTCTAGCAGTGATGGAGCTTCGGTATTGACGCGTGTTATACGTCGGATCCTAGGCAGATCATGCCGAGGTGGTGATGGCCTGGCTGGCACTTGGAAAAGTTGTTCGAAGTGCTCGAACCAGCGTGTCAACTGGTCAGTTGGGTCGGTCAATAACTGATCATTCGCGTCTTTCACATTCATCGTAGCATTCATCTTCGCCCCACTTAAGCGTCATGAGATATCGTAGAGGAGGCGAATGTCCCCGGTTGCGGCGGCTCTCTCTCCTTCGTCGGCCAGAGAGTCTGCCCACGTTCGGTTGTCCCGTCGACATGAGCGTTTTACTTCCTTCTCAAGAGCCGCGTATCGTTGACGAGTTGAGACTTTGGCTGCTCTGGTTTTTGATCGCACTATCGCGGCTTTTGCTTCTCTTCGCTCCTCTATCTTCCTCTACGTCTCATCGGTGATCCATTGTTTTCTCTGGGTGCACAGTTCGCCCAGATTGTTCTCGCTGTTGGCGATGAAGGCATTCTTGATGGCGGTCCATTGGTCATCCACGCTGCCACCTTCCGGAATATCTGCAGCACACGTCTCCAGTTCTTCAACGAAAGACCGTTTCACCGTGGCATCTTCCAGTCGGCGTGTGTTGAATCGACGTCCAACGCCCACACCGCCAGTAGGAAAAACAAATCTGCACCAACTCTGTCGATACTGGTGCTGGGCTGGGACCACTCTCCGACAGGCGACTGCAGAAGGCTCGGCAGCAGAATCACAAGAACGCGTTGGAAGGAGACGTTTCAAAAATGTATTCGCATGAAAGGCGTCAGTAGGGGTCTCTCTGGGGTCTCCAGCAGCCTTGCGAGCAGAGGCGTAGGATTGCCAATCCGGAGATGGCGAGTCCGATTCACGTTCCGGTTCGGGATGTTTTCGGGTTGGAAACATTCTCGGCTCCATGGGCATAGTGTATCCATTGTACTTGCCACACAAGATACATACTCATGCAATGGCGGGCATAGAAAAGCTTTCAATTAATCACTGAAGAAATGCTAATAGTTGAAAAGTTGAAAAGCATGCCAAGTTCCCTTTGGAATGTAGTTGTAGAGCCATGGAAGAAGATGAAGAAGAAGAAGCGTCGGTAGCAGCCAAGTGAAATTTTATCTTAAGACTTTGATTTTGGTTTTGTCGCTCTCATTTCCAAAAGCAATTCAGCGGAAATGGCAAGATTTGACAGATAATATATGGGTTGTCTGTCAAATGCTTCAGTTTCCGTCGCTGTTTTGCTGTGTTACGTATGATACTTCAGTAATTGGAAACGCGTATTATTGAAAAAAAAATCCATTCATTTCCAAGACCATCATTCTACACAAAATAAAACTGATTCGAGAGGAAATTTCTGGAAAGTACAAAACACAATCGCTTGGAGACGGCAGAAAGATCAACGATGGTCTTACGTTGTCCAACGCCTACCTTGCGGTCGTATCTTGTACACAACCCTCCGGTTTTTTTCTCTGTGTATGAACCGAAAATAGGAGGTAACATTAGGCACCAATGGTGGATTCCATTGATTAATCTTCTTTTGAAATATAAATTATGCGCTTTCGAAGGTAAGTGAAATAATGTACAGATTTGGTGTAAGCGAATAAATAGTGGTTGAACGTGCTTAGTTCCCCCACTTACATTCATACGTATAGGCATGGTCTAAGGACACCCAGAAGGAATAATAAACCCCGAAGCCACTGTAAATACACCCAAAAATCCGTTGAATCTCAATTAATCAATTCGCAAAGGTAGCATTTTTTCCAATTTTATTAGAAATGTTCCATCTGACATCAAACATTCCAACCGCTACGAACCCAGCCCACCATCCATAGGGACACGAAGATCGTCTCTGTTTGTAAGCAACGAAGCACGCCTCGACAACGACGCGACGGCTGCTTCGTTGCCACATTGAACGAGTGACTAAACTAAATTGTGTGAAAGAGAACTTAATCAAAAGGCAGAGCCATAACGATGAGAAATCACAGTCAAACAGGCAAGCGATAATTTACTCCGCAAGGATCAATGATTCTCAAACTTATAATTTCCATAATTCCGTTTCAAGCTACTTTTATAATTTGTTTGCTTGGCTGTGACAATCCAAACAAGTAAAAAAAAAGTATGTCCATCTACTTCAATTTCTTCAATATCTACAGAAACTAAACTATAAAACCGAAAGGAAAGTATTGAGCAAAATGTTCTTTGGCGCCCAAAATACGACTCTGTTAAAAAAAAATATTAAATTTTAAATTATTAAATTTTAAATTATTTAATTTTAAATAGGGGGAATGACGGCTTTGGCAGGTTTTGTTCTATTATTGGCAGGGGTTTTTTATGACTGACTAGGCTCAAATTTGGCCTAAATATTCTTTGCATATCAAAGAATATTGTGGCCAAATTTCATAAAAATTGGTCGACCAAAACCCCCCTGCCTATAATAGAACAAAACCTGCCAAAGCCGTCTTTCCCCCTAATTAAATTTTATATTTTTGAAATTGAAATTAATTTTGAAAAAATAGAGGGTTTGTATATCATTTTCAAATTTGATTTAATTGTGATGATTATCCGAAGAGCCGCAGTCCATTATTGTTTGAGACACACTTCCTTACACCGTTTCCGATTCTTTTGCAACGTATTGCCGCGGTGAGCTGGAGTTTGTCTTCCACCCCGGTAAGATTACGGATGAAGAATGTCCTTTCCGTCGCTGTTACCTTGCCCGCTCTATCGTGTTGCCTTGCAGCAACAGCAACCACTGAATGGAAGCGGCGACGCGTCGTCGTCGTCTAAAGCACCAGAAACTAACGGTCGCACTTTCTACTACTTTTGCAACGTTCGTTCATTTTTTTTTCGGTTGGTGAGTCAACTCATTTGAGTGCCGGGCGAAATCGGTGATAAATTTCACCTGACAGAGAATTCGGCAGTTAGGGTAAGTGCTAAATTGTCATGATTTATTTGGAGTCGCGCCAAGAGAGCAGATGTGAAATCATTCGAATGTGAGCAATTCTGACTAGGGCAAGGTAGATATTCAATAAGACTATTTGATAAATTGTTCATGCAAGCCATAGACTACCTATGCACACTCCGAGTGTACCAACTCTCGTAGACTACAAATTGAGGCAATATCTTATTCACACAAAGGCCATATGTGGAATCTCGTGGAAAACCTTATTTGTTGTACGATCAGCATATTATATCTACTAAGAAAAATGAAACATTACGACTTGCCATACCTATTGATTTAACTGGATTTCTGATTCTATTTGGCTAGTAGTTTCTAGGAAATTCATACCACGGAAGGTTTGAGAATCATCAACATAATTTTGTTTGTCCTCGCTGGCCATCTACAAGCCATGTTCATCGGTACACGCACAAATTGGCCTTCCTCTGTGAATACTGTTATATACACAAATTTATGCACTAAAGAAACTGCTGCCATATCAAAAACATCCTTTACGACGGAATATAGTAGCTAAACAGAGTTGTATCCGGTTGCCTTTGGCTACATCAAATGACAAACATATATCCTCGTCATCGTTCACCATCGGAGTGGAGTTTCGGAATTCGACTGCGGATGGATTCGAGCTCCGGTAGCTTTTGTCAACATTTGAAGATTATTGGGAAAGCCGAAGCAACTACACACCGACAGAGCCGCCGGGAAGGATGGGTTGGTTTGGTTGCTGTAAACAAACATATGGGCTCATCCTACTTCTTTGAAATTTCGATATTGAGAACTTGTTCCAGACATGTGCTTTCAAGTTTGTTGAACTTTGGTCTTGAGCAGATAGTACAGGGAATAAAATATTTACACAATGAACGACTGAAGGCGAATCGAACTTGTAATCTCCAGACGGCTTCGGCCACCAGAAAGTTTTCTTTAGAAGATGTACCGTGAAGAATCTACAATAGCAAATATATTATATTAACAATATGGTTCACCTCAAGCTTTTTCATACTACGAAATGGCGAAACATTTGCCGGTGATCACACCATCATATAGCGATCTAAACATGTTGTTTTCTTGCCATCTTTCTGTCATGCAGTTGAAAATATGACTTTGGACAGTGCATGGATGATCGATGATCGACTTTCTTCATCTATGTGTCTTCTATTTCAATAAAAATGAGCTTTAATTCCCTTTCTGACTATTTAACTCCAGAACGGGTTGACCTATTTGCAAAAAATCCTCCCGAATCGATTCGTCTGTGGATCCATAAGGTTATTATATACAAAAAGCTGGTGAATTTGACGCCGCCGCCTCCGTCAAAAATTATCGGAGGAGTTTTTAAGGGAAATTAGTTAAATGATTTTCAGAGGAATTTCCGCGAAGATTCCTAAAAAAAAATTGAGGAGAATGAATTTCTAGAAGAATTTATTTGTGGTCTACTTTCCAGGAGAATTCATGGAGGAGTTCTCGGCCCGGAAGACCTTCCAGAGGAAACTCCGAGGAACTCCAGGAGGAATTCAAGGAGGAATTTTGGAAGAATTCCCGGAGGAACTTCCGGAGGAATTCCCGAAAAAACTTCCGAAGGAATTCCCGGAGAAACTTCCGGAGGAACTCCGGGAAGAACTTCCTGGAAGAATTCCCGGAGAAACTTCCTGGAAGAATTCCCGGAGAAACTTCTTGAAGAATTCCCGAAGGAGCTCTCAGAAGTATTCCCGGAGGAACTTCCGGAGGAATTCCCGGAGGAACTTCCGGAAATATTCCAGGAGGAACTTTCGGAAGAATTCTCGGAGGAACATCCTTAAGAATTCCCGGAGAAACTTCCCGAGGAATTCCCGAAGGAACTTCCCGAGAAATTCCCGGAGGAACTTCCCGAGGAATTCCCGGAGGAACTTCCGCAGGAAATCCCGGCGGAACTTCCGGAGGAATTCCCGAAGGAACTTCCAGAGGTATTCCCGGAGAAACCGCCGGAGGAATTCACGGAGAAACTTCAGGAGGAATTCCCGAAGAAGCTTCCGGAGGAACTTCCGGAGAAACTTCCGGAGAAACTTCCGGAGGAGCTTCCGGAGAAATTCTGGAGAAACATTCGGAGAAACTTCTGGAGAAACATTTGGAGAAACTTCCGGAGGAACTTCCGGAGTAACTTACGGAGGAACTTCCGGAGAAACTTCCGGAGGAACTTCCGAAGGAACTTCCGGAGAAACTTCCGGAGAAACTTCGGGAGAAACTTCCGGAGAAACTTCCGGAGAAACTTCTGGAGAAACTTCCGAAGGAACTTCCGGTGGAATTCCGGAGGAACTTCCGAGGAATTCCGCAGAAACTTCCGGAGGAGTTCCCGGAGGAACTTCCGGAGAAATTCCCGGAGGAACTTCCGGAGGAATTCCCGGAGGAACTTCCGGAGGAATTCCCGGAGAACCTACCAGAGGAATTCGGAGGAACTTCCGGAGGAACTTCCGGAGGAATTCCAGAGGAACTTCCGGAGGAATTCCCGGAGGAACTTCGGAGGAATTCCCTGAGGAACTTCCGGAGGAATTCCGGAGGAACTTCCGGAGGAATTCGGAGAACTTCCGGAGGAATTCCAGAGGAACTGGAGGAATTCGGAGGAACTTCCGGAGGAATTCTGGAGGAACTTCGGAGGAATTCCCGGAGGAACTTCGGAGGAATTCCCGGAGGAACTTCCGGAGGAATTCCGGAGGAACTTCCGGAGGAATTCCCGGAGGAACTTCCGAGGAATTCCGGAGGAACTTCCGGAGGAATTCCGGAGGAACTTCCGGAGGAATTCCAGGAGGAACTTCCGGAGGAATTCCCGGAGGAACTTCGGAGGAATTCCCTGGAGGAACTTCCGGAGGAATTCCCGGAGAACTTCGGAGGAATTCCCGGAGGAATTTCGGAGGAATCGGAGAATTCGGAGGAATTTCCGGAGGAATTCCAGGAATTTCGGAGGAATTCCAGGAGGAACTTCCGGAGGAACTTCCGGAGGAATTCCCGGAGAAATTCGGAGAACTTCCGGAGGAACTTCAGGAGGAATTCGGAGAATTCCGGAGGAATTCGGAGGAATTCCCGGAGGAACTTCCGGAGGAATTCCCGGAGGAACTTCCGGAGGAATTCCGGAGGAACTTCCGGAGGAATTCCCGGAGGAACTTCCGGAGGAATTCCCGGAGGAACTTCCGAGGGAATTCCGGTAGGAACTTCCCGGAGGAATTCGGAGGAACTTCCCGGAGGAATTCTGAGGAACTTCGGAGAATTCCTGAGGAACTTCCGGAGAATTCCCGGAGGAACTTCCGGAGGAATTCCCGGAGGAACTTCCGGAGGAATCCGGAGGAACTTCCGGAGGAATTCCCGGAGGAACTTCCGGAGGAATTCCCGGAGGAACTTCCGGAGGAATTCCCGGAGGAACTTCCGGAGGAATTCCCGGAGGAACTTCCGGAGGAATTCCCGGAGAAACTTCCGGAGGAATTTCCGGAGGAACTTCCGGAGGAATTCCCGGAGGAACTTCCGGAGGAATTCCCGGAGGAACTTCCGGAGGAATTCCCGGAGGAACTTCCGGAGGAATTCCAGGAGGAACTTCCGGAGGAATTCCCGGAGGAATTCCCGGAGGAACTTCCGGAGGAATTCCCGGAGGAACTTCCGGAGGAATACCCGGAGGAACTTCCGGAGGAACTTCCGGAGGAACTCCCGGAGGAATTCCCGGAGGAACTTCCAGAGGAATACTCGGAGGAACTTCCGGAGGAATTCGGAGGAACTTCCGGAGGAATTCGGAGGAACTTCCGGAGGAATTCCGGAGGAACTTCCGGAGGAATTCCCGGAGGAACTTCCGGAGGAATTCGGAGGAACTTCCGGAGGAATTCCCGGAGGAACTTCGGAGGAATTCCCGGAGGAACTTCGGAGGAATTCCCGGAGGAACTTCCGGAGGAATTCCTGGAGGAACTTCGGAGGAATTCCGGAGGAACTTCCGGAGGAATTCCCGGAGGAACTTCCGGAGGAATTCCTGGAGGAACTTCCGGAGGAATTCCCGGAGGAACTTCCGGAGGAATTCCGGAGGAACTTCCGGAGGAATTCCTGGAGAACTTCTGAGAATTCTGGAGGAACTTCGGAGGAACTTCCGGAGAACTTCGGAGGAACTTCCGGAGGAATTCCTGGAGGAACTTCCGGAGGAATTCCTGGAGGAACTTCCGGAGGAATTCCCGGAGGAACTTCCGGAGGAATTCGGAGGAACTTCCGGAGGAATTCCCGGAGGAACTTCCGGAGGAATTCGGAGGAACTTCCGGAGGAATTCCCGGAGGAACTTCCGGAGGAATTCCCGGAGGAACTTCCGGAGGAATTCCTGGAGGAACTTCCGGAGGAATTCCTGAGGAACTTCGGAGGAATTCCCGGAGAACTTCCGGAGGAATTCCCGGAGGAACTTCGGAGGAATTCCCGGAGGAACTTCGGAGGAATTCGGAGGAACTTCCGAGGAATTCTGGAGGAACTTCCGGAGGAATTCCAGGAGGAACTTCCGGAGGAATTCGGAGGAACTTCCGGAGGAATTCCCGGAGGAACTTCCGGAGGAATTCCTGGAGGAACTTCCGGAGGAATTCCCGGAGAGGAACTTCCGAGGAATTCGGAGGAACTTCCGGAGGAATTCCCGGAGGAACTTCCGGAGGAATTCCCGGAGGAACTTCCGGAGGAATTCCCTGAGGAACTTCCGGAGGAAGTTCCGCACGAACTTCCGGAGGAATTCCCGGAGGAACTTCCGGAGGAATTCCTGGAGGAACTTCCGAGGAATTCGGAGGAACTTCCGGAGGAATTCCGGAGGAACTTCCGGAGGAATTCCCGGAGGAATTCGGAGGAACTTCGGAGGAATTACGGAGGAACTTCCGAGGAATTCCCGGAGGAACTTCCGGAGGAATTCCGGAGGAACTTCCGGAGGAATTCCCGGAGGAACTTCCGGAGGAATTCGGAGGAACTTCCGGAGGAATTCCCGGAGGAACTTCCGGAGGAATTCCCGGAGGAACTTCCGAGGAATTCCGGAGGAACTTCGGAGGAATTCCGGAGGAACTTCCGGAGAATTCCCGAACTTCTGGAGGAATTCCCGGAGGAACTTCGGAGGAATTCGGAGGAATTCCCGGAGGAACTTCGGAGGAATTCGGAGGAACTTCCGGAGGAATTCCGGAGGAACTTCGGAGGAATTCCCGGAGGAACTTCCGGAGGAATTCGGAGGAACTTCGGAGGAATTCCGGAGGAACTTCGGAGGAATTCCGGAGGAACTTCCGGAGGAATTCCCGGAGGAACTTCCGAGAATTCGGAGGAACTTCCGGAGGTTCCGGAAATTCCGGAGGAACTTCTGGAGGAATTCCCGGAGGAACTTCCGGAGGTAATCCTGGAGAAAATTTCGGAGGAATACTCGGAGGAGCTTCCAGAGGAATTCCCGGAGGAACTGCCGGAGAAATTCACGGAGGAATTTGTAGAAAAATATCGGAGATATTTTTTTAATGCATGAACAAGCATTAACGCCGTCGCTGGCTGAAAATTATTTTTCTTGCCGCCTTCGATGCATTTCAGGTCTATTATGGACTCGGAAACTAGTGAATCGATCGGCGCGTAAATTAGTATGCAGAGGATTTTGGGGCCGGGGATGATTCTCAAGATGGTTCGAGACCCGTCCCTCCCTTTGGAAAGGGGGGCTCCCATACAAATGAATCACCAAGCTCTTCATATCCCGAAAGTTAATCAAGCAAATGGAAACAAAGCTGGCATGTGGAAGTTTTGGAAGGGAAGATATGTTTCGGCAAGCCACGTGCTGAAAACTGAAAACCACGTGCAACTCATGCTGAAAAAATCATCTTTTGCAACTTTTTCAACAAACATTTTGGGTTGAGTGAGGTAATTTTTTAGTATTAAATGAGTTGTTAGATCAAATCGCTTTGTCCATATATTAACTTTTAAAAGTTGGCGGCCCTAAATGAAGTGCTCTGCGGTGTTTCGATAGTGCGTTTGGAATCACACACCACCAAAAATCCCCACATTTTCGTTGGCAAAAATCGACAGATTTAAACCTTCTCCTATTTGGGTAGTTTGTTGTTTAAAAATCAACGTCGCCCCAATTTAATTTATTTCAGAATCTTATTTCATACCAAGTGCACTGCATTCATTTGGATATATATGAAGTGCAACACTCATTTCGAAGCTAATTTCCAGAAAATATACAAACCAATTACAATAAAAAACGAACACAAAATCAACTGAAAACATTTACTGATAGCTTCGCGGAACGATGATCAAACGAGTTTAGGGAAGATCCATCAAATATGTTACGTAAAAAAATTGATTTTCAACTCCGCTCTACTCTTTTGTCAGCCATTTTGATATTATAATTCCTGTTTGTATGGATCGCCGCTCGTAGCTTCCATCCTTCCCCCATAGGAACGCACCGCACTTTATGGCAGTCCCATTTATGGGCAATCAATCATTAATACTTTCACAGTGCACAAGCGGAACTCCAACTGAAAGAACGAAAGAACACGTATAGGCATCGACTGCGAAACTCCCATCGCCGACGCACCATAACTCCCCGTGAGGGCATTTAATTTCCGAACGGTGGTAATTTTTCCGCTTGTTTTCACTTTGGTGGTTGTTTTTTCAATCATTGCTCGTGTTTTACTCCCGTCGCCATCGACTCAATGGTTGGTGTTACCCTGCGCCGGGGTAGGTTAATATGCCGAGCCAAGTCGGCTGACTGAAAGCAACTTGCTCCAGAGCTGTTGCTTTTGCGGCCATGCAGCACGACGCTGCTGCCCTGCAGGTCGAGAGAGGCTGTGACAGACGTATAACACTTTATCACACATCGACCCAATTAAAATTTAATTATTTATCATTAAATGATAATTATCGCTGTGCAAAATCTGGCAGGGCAGAATTCATCATTCAGTGTATTGTGCTTGTAAAGAGAGTTTTTTGGCAACATTTTGTACCATGAGAAAGGAATGGCGCGGATTCAGTTCGGCGGACGGAGCAGAGATCATCAACGGCCACCTGCTGCTGCCCGTTTGGTATGTTTGAGGTGACCCCACAGGGGACGCAGTATTTTCGGTTTTGCAACAGAGAGATTAA